>NC_137608.1:26746404-26766932 GCF_963280865.1 Gymnoscopelus braueri | reverse complement strand
CCCCCCCATCTGTATGTTGGTTTCCTCACTCTGTTCATTCTCCTTCCTCCTCCATCTTTCTCTTTCCATACAGTATCTCCATCATGGTTGGAGGCAATCAGTTTCTTTCTCTTTTTCTTTTCCCCCTCCTATACAGAAATAGTATGGAGGTCATGGTTGAAAGCAATAGGCTGTAGTGCAGTTATGAATTCATAATTTGAAGAGTTAGGATGATGCTTAATCCCACGTGTCATGTTCTCATCTCAGTTTTAATTAAAAGTGACCTCAGAAAGAGCAATCACAATCTAATTTGGCTGGAGGCGTGACAGAGAGGCGGTGAAGCTTTGGGTGAATCGAGCGTGTGTGTGTGTGTGTGTGTGTGTGTGTGTGTGTGTGTGTGTGTGTGTGTGTGTGTGTGTGTGTGTGTGTGTGTGTGTGTGTGTGTGTGTGTGTGGTGGTGTGTGTGTGTGTGAAATAGCAATTTGCATGAATAATGATGTTTACGAAAAAGGCATAAATATGTGATGCATGCATGTATTGTTATCATGCTGATCTATCTTCACACATATGTTTGTGCGTGCATGTGTGGTTAATGATAAATATAGACATTAAGGTGCAGTCTGATGTTAGCCGGATGGAAGCTGTTCGTAAACTGCTGTTTGTAAACTTGGTGAGAGAGAGAGAAAGAGAGAGAGAGAGAGAGAGAGAGAGAGAGATCCATAATTATGTAACTTGACTTCCACGACAGGGCCAACTAGCAAGGTCATGGTCAGTTATTATTGACCTTTCCCCAAATAAAATGGGTAGCTAGTCCCAAACCAGTATACCTTCCACTAATATTATTATGCATATTAATTCAATAATTTGTGCTATTTTGAGCTGATCATGTCAGCTCAAATGTCAGACTTTTTAAAAATCAATGACAGCATCGATTTCAAATTGTGATAGGACATAAATTAGCTTTTTCTGGAGAGTTGTTCTCTTTTGGGACAAAGCTGTCATATAATGTACAGTATGTAATTGTAATTGTGTCTGACAACAAGTGAAGAGCGGTCTCAAGGATGAAGTGCTGCTGCTGGATAAGATGGTGGGCTAGATTGATGACCACATAGCTGTCCCTGGCAAGGATCTATGGAGAGAAACGTGCAGAAAAATTAGGGCGAGAGACATGCGGAAAGACATTCACACGGAGGACCTGAGAGAGAGGGGCTGGCTGAGACCTTGTTTTTAGTCCATCAGAGTTATTTGTGCAGTCGTTTGTCACTGAGAGCACCTCCCTTCCAGATGCATTAGGGGGCCTGATGAGACGGCAACTGAAAGCTGTTCAAAACTCAGAGGGGAGGGTGGACAAGGCGGTTGTAAAGATGGTTCAGAAAGAGGATTGAAAGAAGTAATTGTGGAAAGGAGAGAGGTTACAGAGGATCGAACAGAGGTTAAAAGACGAGAGAGAGAGAGAGAGAGAGAGAGAGAGAGAGAGAGAGAGAGAGAGAGAGAGAGAGAGAGAAGAGAGAGAGAGAGAGAGAGAGAGAGAGAGAGAGAGAGAGAGAGAGAGAGAGAGAGAGAGATGAGAGAGAGAGAGAGAGAGAGAGAGAGAGATCAGAGAGCGAGCGAGCGAGAGATAGAAAGGTCAAATGTATTAAAATTATCCTCTGATTACAGATCCCAGTGGTCATGAGTGTGTTGTTAGCCCCACCCGTATGGGGCACCACAGTGTGGTGTATTGTTGAGGGGGGTTGTGGTCGTTGACTGTGACTGATGGGGCTGTGTCCCTGATGTGATGCCATTTCTGTCCCTGGCTGTGAGCCCTGCAAGTGTTGTTCAATATCTAGTGGGTTCAACAACAAATCATATTCCACCATGCACATGCGCTCTCTCTCTCTCTCTCTCTCTCTCTCTCTCTCTCTCTCTCTCTCTCTCTCTCTCTCTCTCACACACACACACCTATATGAAAACTCATTCTATGCTCTTTCAATTTTCCGCTTTTTAGTCTGCTTTGTTGACTTTGTTTTCCATTCATGCACGTGGGGGTGTGGCATACCCGCCATTCCTATGTTGCCTCACTGTCTCGTTTGGCACTGAAATACTCAAACTTTTTCTACCAAACTAAACAGAGTGGTTTTGTTACCTTTCGACCCAGGCTCATTAAATGTTTTTTGCAGTCTCTATGCATTTGTTATGCATATCATTATGGGGCCCCATGGTGGCCAGGAAACTTATTGAGCTCATAAAAGCCCAGTGAAAGTTGATTTCAGTGAAGTGAGAAACATGGATAAGTTACAATGTTTTCACACAAAGGAAGTGTATGCTTTAATGTTCAAATACTTGAGGAGTCTGGGTTAATAATAATTGTAGTTCATACATTTTAGCACTATAAGCATAATATATGCTTAGACCAATGCAGGGAGAAACTGTTTTTGTGGTTGTGCTTGTAGTAGTCACAACAAGCAATCACAAGTGTATCAGTACTGTGACTCTCACTCCGTAACGTGAATGGTCACCCTCGGACCACAGTGTTTAAAAAGTGCTACAGTCAAACCCTTACTGTGGTATTTGAAATATACACTATTTGAAAGGGACCCTCAGTCAGCAGTGTCTCTCCAGAATTAGCCTATAGTACACCCACTTGGTGTCTTTGTAAAACAGTAAGAACAGTATTGACTATTGTAGATATTCTCAGTATGATAGTCTTTCCCCAGCGTCAGAATATATTAAGCAAATAATCCAGAGGCACATAGACTGTCTGTGATGTACCTGTACTAACGTGTTCCCTTTGGTTTTGGTTCTGTAGGAGGCTAGCCGCGCAGTGTGTGTGTGTGCACACACACGCGCGTGCGCAATCTTACAATCCATCAAACGTTAGTTCAGATGTACCGGTACTAACGAGTTCCCTTTGGTTTTGGTTCTCTAGGAGGCTAGCCATGTGTGTGTGCGCGTAGTGCGTGCAAAGCTAATTCTACAAACCACCAGACCGATGTGCACACTGCTAGAAGGCAAACTCAGTACATCCATGCATTTGTACGTGTTGTATATTTGCCCACATCAAGATTGTCCTTCTGTCTTCTTTGTTTTTATTTTTGGGGTTGTGTCCATGCCTTATACAACTCGAGTTTATTCTTAATGAGACACTGTTCGTGTTCAGAATGAATCCAGCTGTGTTACTGATATTATGATTACATACTGTAAGAGATTGCTTGTGCACGTTGCTTTAGTAAGAAGTCAGTGGCAATTGGAGGAAAAGTCTTCTGCCTCCACCCTTTTCTCTCCTTCACCTTCTCCTGTCGTTATATTCAGTATGCAGAAAGTGTGAATTTTGCCATTTGATGTTAAAAGCATGAAATATTAAAGGATATCATCAGAGAAGTTTTGATCTGGAGATTTTCTGGTCTAAACCCATCTAAAAGGGACAGAACTGGGGTATGTACAATATTTAGTGAATTCTAACTATCCATTGTAATGAAGAAGATACAGTATATGGCCTCTGTAAAGCCTATAGACTCGTGCAACTGAATTACAAGAGGTCAATGAGGTTGGCGTCCTCCATTATAACCAGAGATATATATGTATGTATATGCAGAGAAAGATACATGCATACTGTATAAGCAGAGAAAGATACATCTATACTGTATAAGCAGAGAAAGATACATGCATTCTGTATAAGCAAAAAAAGATACATGCATTCTGTATAAGCAAAGAAAGAGACATGCATACTGTATAAGCAGAGAAAGATACATGCATTCTGTATAAGCAGAGGAAGAGACATGCATTCTGTATAAGCAGAGAAAGATATGTGCATACTGTATAAGCAGAGAAAGAGACATGCATACTGTATATGCAGAGAAAGAGACATGAATACTGTATATGCAGAGAAAGAGACGTACATACATTAGCAGAGAAAGAGACCAACAGGACATATTGTATAAGCCGAGAAAGAGACTTGCATACTTAGTCCATGAGCCAGAGCCCCAAAATTGAGCAATGATTATCGAAAGAGTGGGCAAAACCAAACCTATATTAAATTGTTCATAGAGTCAATACGAGTAAATAAATATATGATAACCTTTCCACAGGAGCAGCTTTTTCATGGTTATCACACATTTTTCCCCATACGTACATGACAGGTGAAAAAATGACAACATTTAAAAAAGAGTTATCATAATGAAACTTCCTGAGTTGATTACTTACATGAAGACAATGATTTATTGTATTACAAGTTTTCTGAAATTGTATATTTAAATATGCAAATTAGGCATTAGGAAAATATTCCCAAATTTGCATAACTTTCCAGAATCAACATTGGAACATTGGACAAAGCCAGAGTCAACATACTTATTTCATTTTGTTAAGATGTTGGAGTCAAAGGTTTTTAACGAGGGAATATTCAATATCTGGCTCAATTTTGGGGCTCTGGCTCATGGACTAAATGCCTAATTTGCATATTTAAATATACAATTTCAGAAAACTTGTAATACGATAAATCATTGTCTTCATGTAAGTAATCAACTCAGGAAGTTTCATTATGATAGCTCTTTTTAAAATTGTCATTTTTTCACCTGTCATGTACGTATGGGGAAAATAACAAAATGTGTGATAACCATGAAAAAGCTGCTCCTGTGGAGAGGTTATCATATATTTATTTACTTGTATTGACCCTATGAACAATTTAATATAGGTATGGTTTTGCCCACTCTTTCGATAATGAAATCTTGTCTGGCTCATGGACTAACTGTTAAAGCAGACAAAGAAGGATCTAGAAGATGTCAGTACTCATACAGGTACAAACATCAAAATGCAATGTGAGATTTGCCAAAATACTGGGCCACAACATAACAATAACAATGAAAAAAACTAAGATGAGAAGCCTCGGTAGTAGCAACATCAGCGTAACAGGGAGAGGGGGGAAAAGTTTAACATGTGCAGGTACCATGTGCATCTTCTATTGAAATACAGAAAATAGCTACAGTTACCTTTATTACCGTATTTTATTCTATAGCAACAGTACTAACACCATTATCACATTAAAACAAATTAGCAAAAATAAGGCATGACCATGTCTGCTTATATACATTGTGCAATGTCAGATTGAGCAATCTATACAGGAACAATTACAGTTCTTAGTGGCATCCCACTTTTAGTTGTATTTCTTTTTTTGAGACAGGCATACGGTATTATCAGGACATGGACACAGACTCCATACTCTCAATGGCCCCAAAATAGACATGGGGTACTGTGTCCTACAGGAAGTGACAGCTATACTTATTACTCCTGCATATAGACTGACTCCATTGCTGGTTCGCTAACGAGACGTCGTCACCATGTGTCTGTTTCAGATACCAGATATTCTATTTTATGACTGCTTATTTGCATATTTTATCATCACTTAGAAGTGTGATTCCCTCCATGGAACAATGAAAAACCCAGAGATCAGATGACAGAGACAGAGGCAGTGGGGAAATTATGCCAAAGATATTTATTCAAAACATTTATTTAGATTAATCCAACAGTCATTCATTATCAGTTACTGTTATGGACACACACACGCACACACACACACACACACACACACACACACACACACACACACGGACACACGGACACGGACATGGACACGCACACCCACATACACAATAGTGTAAGTTCAGTGCAGCAGGTGGGGCAGCAGCTTCCCATATTTTAATAATCCACTGATGAGCGCTCAGACACCAAATTAAAAGCTGCCAGCATGGTTTGATTTGTGCTTCTATCACCATGCCAGGCCACGTTGTTTTATTTATTGTACCATCCTTTTAATTTAATGGCCATTTTAGTCCCTCTGGAAATCCCGCAGACCTGGCATTACTTAAATAACATCTCCTTTAAAGGGCCATACCAGTCTAATTTTGACTTCATTAGCAGAGATTCCCCCTGTCTTCAATAAACCGGATGTCCATTGTGTAAGTGACAGTGTGTGTTTTGGTGGATCTCAGCTTACATTTGTAAATGTTATTCACTGCCATTCATGTTTAAACAGAGACTTTAAAGTTGTTAGATACAACTAGGTAATTCCCCCTTTTGAAAGTCGAACACTGTTTATTTTATCTAAAATTACTATTACTCTAATACAAGCCTTTCAAATGAACACATCAGTGTGTCAATACTTAAGCATTTTGAACTTGAATTTTAGCATGGAAGAGGGCTTTTAATGATACAGTGAGTTACAGCTAATATTGCCAAAAATGTTCAGTACATTCTAACATTCATTGAATATGGCCAAAACAAAAACAATATCTTAAAAAGATTGTGTCTCATAATCAGTTTGAGCCTGGTGTGCTTTTCATCTAGCCTGTAACTTTTATGGCTTCAGAAGCAGAATAAGAAGAAAGAAACCTTGTGATGTTGTCAGCTGGTTTGTCGAGGTTGTGTCCAATCCACCCCCACTTCCTCTTCTTCACATCCTGGCTGATGGAGTTTTGGTTGGCTCTCTCCAACAGGCTGGCGTTTGATATTTTGTCGGGCCACCTGATGTTCAGGATGTGTCTTAGGCATTTGTTAACAAAGGTCTCGAGTATGTTGGTGGTAATATTGGTCACTCTCCATGTCTCTGATCCATAGAGGAGAACTGACTGACTGATGTTGGTGTTGAATATTCTTATCTATTTTGGAGGGACAGATGGGTCACAGCGTGGTAAAAGTCTAGCCTTGTTGATTCTGCTTTTGATGTCATCGTCTGATCCACCATCGATATGCTCCCGAGATATGTGAAACGGTCACTCTCTTCTGATGTTCTCTCCCTGTAGTTGGACTGGGAGTTCCTGTTTGTTGTGTAACCTCATAGCTTCTGTCGTCATATTCATCATTAGGCCGGTCTTTGCTGCCTATTCGAAGAGTCGTGTTAGCTTGGACTGTGCATGTTGTTGCTTGTGAGAAAGAAGACAGACATCATCTGCAAACTCAAGGTCTTGTTGGTCAAAGTTGTTTGGTGAAGTTCCACTGGATGCCAGTCTTACTGGCCATGGTTGTGTTGCTCATGATCCAGTCGATGCCCATCAAGAACATTGTTGGTGACAATTTACCTTTAATTGGCACTTCTACTGCTGTACAGTATATTGTTTATGCTGTTGATAATGTTGTTTTTATTGCTTCGTTGTCTGCTTTTTTAACATGTCTGTAAAGCACTTTGTAACATTGTTTAGAAAAACGCTATACAAATAAATGAATTATCATTATCATTAACATGCAGCCTTGTCTCACCCCGGTCTTAACTTCAAGAGGAATAGTTAGCTTTCCATTGTAGATCATTTGGCAGTTGGAATCCTCATACAGATGTTGGATGATGTTAATGAATTTCGGAGGAACTCCATAGTGTTGCAATGCTGTTTGGAACAAGTGAAAGTGAAACAAGTGAAACGCTGCATAAACAGTGGGTAGGTTTGATTTCGAGCCTATATTCCAGCTTAAAATGCGTGCAAGCCAAGCAATGCTTTTGATAGAGAGAGAGGAGAGACTGGAGAGAGAGAGAGAGCAAGAGAGAGCGCGTGCGAGAGAGAGAGAGAGAGAGAGAGAGAGAGAGAGAGAGAATTAGACCGATGTGGTCGGTGGTCCGATTTTTTTATCATCATTAATGTAGCCTACCCTTCCTACACTTGCATTTTAGAACGTTCAAACTACCATTTTACTAGAACTACCCAGTAGAACAAGTGAACTGCACAACAGCTGTCTGTCTCATTGATTGTCAGTGGCAGCGCATGCATGTGCACATCAAAATCACACTACAAAACCCGACATTTGATCAACAACAAAATATAGATTAATACATTTGACAACATACAGCCAACATCCCAAAATGGAGTCTTAATATCCAGCAAGTAGCCTAATATAAATTAATAACTGCAAACAAATTACAAGTTTAGGCTATCAAATCAATATCCTACAAAAGTAGAGATAAGCTGTGACCTCACCGGCGCTCTGATGGACAATAAATAAATAATAATTTTGCAAATTCTCTTGTCAATAACGATACAAATGGAACGTTTATTTCAGCAGCTATAGAGTTTGACATTGTTTGAGTGCGTGTTGGGTGCACAGCGCAGCTCCTCGTTTAAGTTAATTGTCTTCACCCGCTACTGCGCAACAGGGCAGATCTCCGCCAGGGCACTATATTATATTTATATATTATATTTATATGATTTAAAAAATCAACTTAAGTCATTATTAGTGCAAGTTCATAGGTGGACACAATAGGGACATTTGGGCACCTCAATATAAAATTGGCTATTTAAGTATCTACATATAAATGCATTTTAGTGGGTACTTTTTTTTTTTTTACCCTTTAACGGGAATTCCCGGGAAGCCCGGGAAAAGGTCTGAAAATTCCCGGGAATTAAAATTAACTATTTCCCGGAAAATGTTAAACCCTAATCGGTACCCACACAAACACAATTGCACTCACATACATGCACACAGACATGCACGCACACACACGCCGTTGTTTTATTTTGTGTCCTTTCCAAATTGGGTTTGAGTATACTAGTCACAGCAGAGAGAGTTAAATAAACTATTGAACTGATTCTTTTTTTGCTTGCCTATCTGTTTGACTGACAGTTTTGTTGATCACTGAGATAGCATTGACTTGGAATGAAGGTTCAATGTTGGAAGGGGGGAAAAAATGCTTTAGTAAAGTACTTTTGCCATGTTGCTGATACATGCTACATTTCTCTGGGGGGCAGCTTCAGTGTAGTGACGCTGTAGTGTACTGTAACTGGTTAGCTTAGCTACCAGTGGTTATCAAAGTGGGGTCCGGGGGTCCTTGAGCAGGACCCCAGCAAAATGTGTTATTATAGCGTCACAATCAGTCAACTACTTTAAACCTATGTACACTGGTTATTTGAAAATAGCCGGTCTACAGGCTCACAACGCATCACAATGCAATGTGTTGTGAGCTTGTAGATCCACTATTTTTAAACAATCTTGAAAAATGTGGGCCGTGGCCAATTACCGTACATAATTATTTTGGGAGTCCTTGACATGGAAAAAGTTTGACAACCGCTGGCTTAGGTAATTGCACTTTACAAGCTTAGCTTGCCCAACGCTGGTAGAGAGACCATGTAGAACATGGAATCACATGCCACACTACTCTTATAGATACTTAATGTTTGTGCACATTAAACTCAATCCAGGCTGTCTTAGTTCAGAGAGAAAGATGGAAAGAGGGCATACCTCCTGGCAGACTTTTGCACTCTACTTGGTGCACCTTTCTAGTAATGTATATTTATTATTACCTAAGCATTTTCCAGATATCTGGTATATGTGTCAGTGATGATAGCTGCTGAAGTGTGTAAGAGAGAGACAGTAAAGCCTAATTTATGCTCCCGGAAACAGCCGACCTACAAGCTCACAGCGTTTTGCGTAAGTATGAATCGGGCTTAAGAGTGTGTCATAGCAGAAGGAGTCAGAAAGAATGGGCAGCTCAAGGTAAAGCTTTGACAAATTGCTTTTGTCAGATGTCAGATATGCCTGCTGCCCCCCTCTCCTCTTCCTCCTCCAGTGCCTGTCCTCTACCCTTTTGCCCACTCCCTCACTCCATTCATCTCTCTTTAGACTCCTCAGTTCTCTCTCTCTCTGTTGCATACCTCGCAGTAAATGTTATGAATATCAATCCTCAATCCGTGGTTATCATTTGGTAGTAGCTAATTTTTATCCGTCTAGTGCCTTATGTTCAATTCCGCAGCACGCCTGATAGTTAATTATATAGACTAATGGATTTTATGTTAACATCTTATAAAATTGAGAACAAATTATGACAGATATGACAGATATTTGAGGAAATGTTCATTATTTCATACTCCTGTGCTGCGCTCTCTCTCTCTCTCTCTCTCTCTCACTCTCTCTCTCTCTCTGTCTTGCTTACTGAATTATGTGAAGGTCATCTTCCTTGCTACTCTCCTGACACTGAAGTAAACTTTCACTTTACTTGACTGACTCAGGCAAAGTGCTGCTGTTATATTGTGCGAGCTGCATTGATGGAGTTGAGTCAATCACAGTCATTTACTCCAAGTAAACTTTTTTTTTTAGATGTAATGAATTAATGTATTCATTGTTTCTTCATAGCCTTGTGGTTGTAACACGGCCACATTCCCGGCAAAGCGTGGGAGGAACATAATAATACTGTACATGCAATTGTTATAGCGCTTTTCTAAATAAAGTCGCTTTACAAAACAGAACAAATTATAATATCAATTTGTGTGAGCTTTGGACACAATCTGTTGGAGTAGTAGCAAAAGCAGAATCTATCTGGCACAAACAAGGCCTACAGTATAAGTTGCAAAAATCTGCCTCCTGGTGGCGCTATAACAGGTCAATATAAAACGTTTGGGGCAGGCAGAGGTTCTTCCTTGGCTTCCCGGGAGTGTGCGTGCACAGTTTCACGTCGATCAGTCCAACAGGCAACGGTGCCAGAGATTAGCTTTTTTTTGGTTTTAAACCCTGTGGCGAGGGTGGGGGCAGCTTTGATGGTTTTTTTTTGTTGCTTTTTACGTTTATTTGGACGGGACAGCGCATACTAATGAACACCACACATAAAATGCAGCGTAAATACACCGGATTTAGCAAGAATGCTAATTTCCATCCGTAGTCCCCATACAGAAAACAAGCAACATTACAAAAAAGAGCACATTACTAAAAGGGTACAAACAGAAGAGGAAAACAAATACAACAATAAATACAACAGTATAAAAAAAATTAGCTTGGAGTGAGTTCCTTAGGGAGGGGGCAGCAACTAAGAAAGCCCTGTCACCCCAGGTTAGTTTCTTTGACTTGGGGATGTCCAGGAGGTTGGCATCACCAGACCTGAGGGAGCGGGGGAGGGGTGTGGCGTTTGAGGAGGTCAGAGAGGTAGCGTGGAGCCTGGATATTGAGGGCCTTGTAGGTGGTGATACGAATCTTGAAATCTATTCTTTGTTTGACTGGGGGGCCAGTGAAAGGTCATGGAGGACTGGTGTGATGTGGTCCCTGCAGGGTCGGGTTCAACATGCTGTGACACTTGTATTTATTGGATAAGGAGAACATAAGATGAGACAGAAAGGCAGGTGAAGAGATAGGGCATGGACACATGAGACAGTCTCGCTGAAGTATCAGAGATCTTCACCTACCGATATGTCTGGTGACATATCGACCTAACAATCCTGATATTGCCCCAGTATGAAGGACTGCCTTTATGTCTTTGTAAGCTTGCAACGCGTCGCATCACGAGGCATGGTGAGCTTGTAGATCTGCTACTTTAGCTATTTTTGAAAAGTGTTTGCATATATTGGCATGCCCAATATACAGTAGGGATGCATGGTTAAAAGTCTGTGGATTTTATACATATTTAACCAATGAAAAGTAAAGCAAGTTTGTGACTAAATATTAACTACATCGGTCGGAAAAACTTTTTGTCCTGAAAGGTCTTGACATGCAGTACAAGGTTTATGCCCAACAGCGATGATATACAGCATAGGACAAGGCTATTTTTGACCATTTCCGCCTATAATGAAATGACCAAAAAGGGGACGCAAGGATTAATGTTGCTAAGTTACTCTTGACTTTAGTGGTGAAGATGTAGAGGTGGATATGGTGGGCGGGGTCGATGGACAGAGGGAAGGACAGGGAGGACAGAAACGTGGGGAGCGAGGGAGGAGGCAAAAAAGAGGAATGGAAGCGAATGCACTGTGACAAAAGCACCCCTGGAGTGGGGACGAAGTTATTATTATTATTATAGTATTATTATGAAAGCAAGGAAGGACAGAAGGGTGAAGGATGAGGCTCCATTCTGGGTAATGACAGGGAAGTTGCACCATGAGAGGAGAGAGAGGATTGAAGTGATGGAGGGAGGGAAAGAGAAGGAGAAGGAGAGGAGGGTAGTAAACACATGGGGGGGGCGGGGGATGATAGACACGCAGTGATAGATGGAGCCGGGGGAAAGAGGTAGTGAGATGCATGGGATCATTGGGATGGATGGGAGAGCGACGGAACAAAAGCAGACGGATACAAGAAAGAAGGAGAGGTGTGGTGTGATGAACAGATAGATGAGAGAAGGTAGAGGAGAGATGTAGTGGAAGTGTGCATAGTAACCCTAACCCACCCTGATGTGGTTTGCCCTATTCTGGGCATTTTTCTAAATGTTCCTAACATTTCCAAGATTTTTCTAAATGTTTCCAATTTTTAGATTTTTGTCCCCCTAAAAGCCTAAAATATCAAACTTGGCAAATCTAAAAGCTCACAAAGTGCGACGGATTGTGAGCTTGTCGATCTGCTATGATCGCTATTTGTCATACAGCAAAGCACATTATATAGAGCTTAAGTGGTTAACTTAAAGTAATACTAGGTAACTTTTTCAATAAAACTAAAGTTAAATTGTATATCTTTTGTGAGTGGCAAATGTTTCCATGAATTTCATCCCCGAAAGCCTTTTATTTATATATTTTCTATTGAACGGTGTCGGGGGAGACTCCCGCGAAAATGACGTCATCTGGCCGGAAAACGGAAGCGGAAATGCACCGGTTTCCTGTTTGGCCAGGAACTACCGCACCGGTTTCCTGTTTGGCCAGGAACTACCACGCTAATAACAAAATGGAAACTCACTCAAGAGATTGTATGATTTGAAGATCGAAAAACAACAGAAAAAGAAAACGCAGCTCACGGTAACTAAAGCTCCACTGGCTAAGAGAAACGATCCACAGATCGTATAAAACAATTAAAAGAACGCTTTTTGAAACGCTTCCGTCTTCCGGTGAAAACAAATGGAATTCTGGGTAACAGAGGAATAAACGAACGGCCTGCAGTGACGGTAATGACCAGCAGAGGCTGCTAAAAATCGTTATTTGTGGACCTGCATTGTATAACTTTAAGGGATAGAGAAAATGAGGAAAAGGAAGGGCAGAGTGAAGTGGGGATCAAGAAGGGCAAAGAGGGAAAGAACAGAGTGAAAAAGTGAGTGAGAGAATAAAAAAACGTGTGGATGGACAGAGTGAAGGGGGGATGGAGGCGAATAGGAGACGAATGGAAAGAGGGATGAATGACGAGGGCAGACAGAGCAAGTAAGACGAAATGAAATGAAAGAGGGATGTGGACGTGATGAGTATAAAATTGTTACCCTTTACTAGAAAAACAATTTAGTCCTTGAAGGGAAAGATTCAATACGCACACACGCACGCACGCCTACACACACACACACACACACACACACACACACACACACACACACACACACACACACACAGTTAGAGGTGAAATCTGTCTTCTTAAGCACAGGGCTACAAGTTGGTATTTAAAGGCCTCTTGTCCCTGCAGAGTGAGCCCTGATTGCGGAGCACAAACGCATGCACGCATGCATGCACACACACACACGCATGCAGAGATTGTATCGGCTGGTTTGCAGTGCCGTTAAAAGGGCAGTTCAAGGACTAGCCCCTCTCCTTGAACTTTATCACCAGACAGAGATGTCATTATGCTCTTATCTAAGCAAACCCCTCTCTCTCTCTGTGTGTGTGTGTGTGTGTGTGTGTGTGTGTGTGTGTGTGTGTGTGTGTGTGTGTGTGTGTGTGTGTGTGTGTGTGTGTGTGTGTGTGTGTGTGTGTGTGTGTGTGTGTGTGTGTGTGTGTGTGTGTTCGTGGGTGCATGTATGTTTTTGTGTGGTGACATTAAGGTTTTATCTGAGCACATTGAGCTGGAATCACAATGACTGTGCCCCATTACTGGTAAAGGACGGAAAGGGTGATTGTGTGTGTAGGCGTGCATGCGTGAGTGGGTGGGTGTCAGAAGAAATAAAGGCGAGAGACCACCACTGATTCAGGGTCTTTTGCCTGGCCCAGAATGGGCCTTTGGGGGTACATGACAGTATGATAAAACATGTTTGGTACTTTTGATCAGTCGTCATCAAAACTTACTTTTCAAGAAATGGAAAAAATACATTGTTAGAAATGGGTTGAACTGCAGGGTGCTCTTGAATTCTAATTCTAATGTTGGTGCTGGTGATTTTCCTGGCTAACACCTCTTTGGGGGATGCTAAAAAGGCCTCTATGCAGGAAAAACTCTGTGGAGGCCAGTAAGTGCTTTATAGGAGGTGTGCGTGTGTCATTTTTGTGATATGACTTCATTGGCAACAGAGCGTGGGTAAATCACATGTGCGCGATCACATGTGGGCGTAATGTTTTTTGTGTTCTATCTATCTTCTCTAATTCTGACTCATGCACAAACACCAACATTGATGCAAATGTGTGCTCTCTCTCTCACACACACACACACACACACACACACACACACACACACACACACACACACACACACACACACACACACACACACACACACACACACACACACACACACACACACACTCCCCGCCTGCCCCTCCCTGCTCCATTACTGTTGTCATATTACACGGCCAGCCAGCAGTTCCTACCGCCCCATTGCCATCTTTATCTCTTCTTGTATTTATCCATCCGTCTTTTTCTTTCATCCATTTAGCCATCCATCTATCCATTCTCTACTCTCTTTGCTTTCCCTCTATTTTATTCTATTTTATTTTCATGTGGAGAGAGATGATCATTCTTTATTTTAATAGGGGCTGTAGATCAATCTAAGCCCTATATGGGCAGAAATGTATCTCCGTAATTCAACTTTTTACTTTAAATAATGCCCTACAGTGTCACCCAAAAGTAGCACAAATAGTCTCTATCCTATCCTGCTATATTTTAAAACATATTGAAAGTTAAGTCTGTCTGTGGGTTCTATATTAACCAATGCAAAGTATTAACAAGACCTTCTGACATTGGCTCCATCGCAGGTTCTTTTTTATTGATAGTTTTGGACATACAAGGTTTCCACCTGACAGTGAGTGCATAACTACCAGTCCAAGCTGAAGACAATATATTGTTGTGATGATGGCTACGGTGACCCATTCAATGGGTAAATTGAACTTACTCAGTTAGCTACTGTAGCTTGACATTATTACAGTGCATTGTACAATGTATTTATTTCTGGTCAGCAGTACCACCATTAACCAGCAACATAAGACGAGGACTGTTCCTGAGGCCAGGTCTTTTCATACTTATGTCATGGACCTCCAAATGTACTTGCATTAGGCTATGGAACCCCATATAAAATAATTCTGTCCTAGTGACACTGATATGAAAAGATGTTTTGGCTTGAATTAAATTCAATTTAATTAAATAGGCTGAAATTGTCCCAACGACAGTATTCCAGATGCTTATTGGTCATTCAGCAGGTCGTGTGTCTTGTCTAAATCAGGCACAGCTTTGCATGTACTTTAACACTGTGCTGTAGAAGGGTAATAAGTCACAGCCTTTAGTATAACACTGTGCTACAATCGTATAGAGTCTCTCTTTCCCCTGTTGGTGGTGTGTTGCCCCATCAACCTGATTAACAAACCGCTGCTCGTGCAGAAACTTCTCTGACTTCTCTGTCCCCCGCCTCTTATAAAGGGAAGTCTTGTAAAACAGTATGGCAGCCTCTGGGTATTGTAAAAGTAGGCCACTGGACCCTTTTTTTTCACGGCTGGACAGATGTACAGTGAATGTTACGTGGAACGCACTGGGCTTGTGTGTATTCAAATGGCGTGTATTTGGAGAGACCAATAGTTATTATCATTTTAGTTTAATCAGACTTCCATGCATCACAAGGTGATGGCCTTTATATCTTTATATTTGTATTTGACTTGGGAAAGAATAGTTCTCACAGCCATTATAATTTAAACAAAGTGCAGTCAGCCACAAAGATCCAATGTGACAAAGAAGTGCATTTTTTATTTCCACTAATGTCCTCCCTCTCTTTCGGCTACACCGTACACGCTGGCAATGTACCAGAGCAGCAGGCTCAGGGACAGTTTCTATCCCCAGGCCATAACACACCTGAACAAAAAAGTGATTTAAACTGTAACAGGAGATTCTTTTTATATTTACTGCTATTTTACAGTATTATTCTGCCACCACTGCAGCTACTGTACAAGTGTAGGCGGCTGTGCTGTGCTATTTATACCTACAGTACATAGCTGTGTAGATACTGTATTATATTAATAGATAGACTGCACAGGACTACCAACTGTATTGCATGTGCACTGTATTTATTTTTTTACCCTTTTTTTCTCCCCAATTTAGCCATTATGCCAATTAATTCCACCCCACACACATTGCTGTGTGTTTTCACTGCTGTTGTATCCTACTGGCTCACCTGCCAGTGAGGAGCCCCCAGCGGGGGGAGGACAGCCCGTAGGAGTGCGTGTAGTTACAAATATCTCCTTCCCCGCCCGGCTTCCATCCCCCTGAACACAGGCCAATTGTTGCGCGCGCCTCCGCCCAAGTGGAGCTTACTATGTAACCGTGCTCGGCTTGTGGCTCTGTGTGTGTCTCTGTGTGCAGTCCATGTGACTCACGCTCTCATTGGCTCGCGCCCCCATGTGACTCACGCTCGCCTGCACTGCCTGTGTGCAGCCGCCAGAGTGCGCCAGAGTGCGCCAGAGTGCACTACAGTGTGGCTGAAATATAGCAGCTACAGTCAAGCTGCGTTCACTTCCAGCGTTCGTGCGTCTTACTTGTGTTAGTACCGTATAGACGCTCGACAAAGCCTGATGCACGACGGTAGATTCGAACCCCCAGACTCTGCAGTGGTGGGCAGCTACTTTTACCACTGCGCCACCCGAGCACAGTGGTAAAAGTAAAAGAACTTGATCCTTGAATTGTGTCACAGCTCATAGCGCTACTTGCATGACGTCACAAAATAGCAACATCTAATTCCTCACGAACTAACCACTAAATGCAGAAGTGAAACGCATGACAAGTGTCTAAGTTCCATCGTGGTTGATTGCTTATGCATGTATTTATTTCTATACATTTTTTCCAATCTCTTAGTTACTCCACTTAAGACCACATTACGATTTGTGGATCTGTGCCTGAACTGCACTACAGTAGTAACTAGCTATTGATATAAATATTGAGTAGGGAGGCAATATTGTTATTGTTTTTCTTTGACTTGGTAACCCTCTCAGGTTATTTCATTTGTCCATCCACCAGTCCATCCTTCCTTTTCTTCTTTCTCATTCCTTCCACCAACATTTGTGTATTCTTCTTTCTCGTCCTGTCTTCCATCTGTACACAGACTTGAGTCTCTCTCCCATGTGTTCAAAGTGGTCACATAAAAGCCAGCTCCTTCTAATCCCTGGGAGTGTTGCTGACTGTGTTGCTGTTCTTCTTGATGAAAATGGATTACACTCTGCTGATGGACGATTTCCATGACACTGCTGTGTCATGAAAATCACCCACAAAAACGTTTTCAACACCCCCGACCCATGGAGACCCTCGACTGTGTGTGCTGTGTTTGCTGTGTGTGTACTTTTTGTGTGTGTGTGTGTGTGTGTGTGTGTGTGTGTGTGTGTGTGTGTGTGTGTGTGTGTGTGTGTGTGTGTGTGTGTGTGTGTGTGTGTGTGTGTGTGTGTGTGTGTGTGTGTGTGTGTGTGTGTGTGTGTGCAGTTCACACATATAGTCTGTGCGTGCGTGTGTGCGTATTTCACACATTTGCTGTGTGTGTGTTGATTTTGTAAGTCAATGTGACTTTGACTTTGGTCTTTCCAGAAGTGGCTGGCTTTATTTCTGATGTTCAAATAAAGGACAGACCTACCTTCTTTCGTCCGTTGTCTCTTAAACAAGTCTACCAACACAGACTCCTGTTGCCTCTCCTATCCTCTCCTCAGCCCTCCTCTCCTCTCCTCTCCTCTCCTCTCCTCTCCTCCTTTATTAGTGTGTCCCCTTTAGACTGTTTATGTGCCTAGCCATGGAACTGGGTTGATAAGACTGTGGATTATTCCCTTCTAATCCTCTTTGAATACACTGGGGGCGCGCACACACACACACACACACACACACACACACACACACACACACACACACACACACACACACACAAGCACATACTGTACACAGATGCAGACGCAGTTATGTGTACATACATTGAAACACACACTTCACACACACTATGCATACATGTACCCTATCTCCCTCTGTGTCTTTCTCTCTGTCTCTGTGGAGGAGGGGTCAGACTCGGGGTCAAACACAATCTCTCCCTTGGGTACCGAGGCCCAGTTTTTAAATAAAGGCATGAAATCAGTGGACGATTGAGGGAAGGACATAACATGTAATCTGTCTTTAGGGCCCGTAGCTTTAGTATCTCATGGTCATGTCGATAAAGGCTTTTCATTTTAGGTCACAGAGTAGCCGTTTAGCTGATGCATCTTGGGTCAGAGGTGTGCAATTTAATTCAATGTATGGATACAAATGGAAATTGTAATCAACAATCAATCAGCCTATGTGTGCGTCAGTAAAAACTAAAGCGGCAATGTACTAATTTCTGTCACTTTGTGAAGCATTTTTAATCAGTAGATAAAAAATAGTTCAAAACGCATATTTAAAATTGCAAAAGAACAATGTCAAAGATGAGGTCACATGGTTCTCATTTGTGAGAGTGCATTTTAAACTGCACTCTTCTCCTCTTCCTCCTGAGAATTCTTTTTTAAATGTATTAACTTGACACATATCTTCTTGTGAATATATTTTATATTGCTTTCTTGTATTGCTGTTTATATAAGTGGTTCTCAAACTTTTTCATGTCAAGGACCGCCAAAATTATATGTATTTGGCCGCGGACCCCCCATCTCAAAATATTTTGTTCTAGGGACCCCCAGAAGCAAAGATTTTGCTTTAAGAAATATATATTCAAAGGTAGCCACGCTATGAGCTTGTATATCTGCTATTTTTTAATGGCCAAAGTATAAAAGGTTAAAGTGGTTAAAATTATTGTGATTCTATACTAACACATTTTGCTGGGGACCCTCTGGAACCCCCCCCCCAAGGACCCCTGGGGGTCCCCAGACCCCACTTTGAGAACCAATGGTTTATACACTATGACTGGTGTTGTTTTCTCTGAGAAAAGATGCCAAACATGTCAAAATGACATGACCCATGCCCTGCCCTCTTCGTGCACTCCTGCAGTGTGTCCTGTCTGTGAAACATGTCAGTTGTCAAAGAAACCGCACAGCACACTGCGGTCGGGTCAGATCAGGTGCACGTCAGCATGCTGCACACCTGGACAGACATTTATTTATTCATTTTATTTCATGTATGTTTTTCTTTGAGGCACGGGCAAAATACCTTGAGTGATTTGGATGACTGCTGCTCTGCCATATGTGTCAACCCCTGGAGGCCAGATGACATGTGTAACTCCAAAAACATCTGTTACTCTCACCATGTAAGGCTGGCTATTACTTGCCTGGAAACCGAATCTGCCAGTGCAAAACAAATTAAAAATAGCCCTCGGCAGATTTGGACTGGCCCTGCTCGGTTGTGATTGGATTTCCTTGCCCCCGAAGTTGTGGGGCACCAATCAGGGCCCAGTATGCAAATATGGGGCAGGATTATCACCAGAGGATTTCTTTTTAAATTCGCCCCTTGGAAATGCAGGTTCCACACAGAGATTCCAGACTAATATCTACGCAGTGATATTGCCAGGCTAGGCTATTACTCTCAGTCAGGTATCATCGCTGTAGTACCGAAAATAAGCTCCCAACGCATGGTTCTGCGATACGAGCTTGTAAATCTGCTATTTTTGGTGTGCAACACTGCCACGCAACTATACACAAGTATAAATCAGGCATAACTAACCCCAACTCCTAAACCTAACCTCTAAATTCATAATCCTAACCCTATCCCCAACCTTGATCTTTTCCCATTTATTTTGTTTCCTTTTTTCCTAAACCATAAAACAACCATTCTGCTTGTGAGGAGCAGGACATGTGTCCTCACAATGTCTGTTTTCAAATTCTACTACTTGTGAGGACTTTTGTATACGTCACACACACACACACACACACACACACACACACACACACACACACACACACACACACACACACACACACACACACACACACACACACAAAATCAATGTCATTATATTCCCTTCCTTACCTAATTTCCTGAAGTGGTTTGGCTTGAAATTCATTAAAACCCCAAACATGCACTTATTATCTCCGTTGGGGATTAGAAGTCTGGCACCTAAATTAGTGATTACAAATTGGCAGCGCCCTTTTGAAAGGACTCCAATAAACATGAGCACATATCAGCTCAAGGGGGCATTCGTCCATTTTAACTTGTGAGTTAACAGCTAAATGGGCAATGCTTTTTAAACCATTCAAAGAACACAAAACTCAATGCTTTTGCAAAGAGATTTTGTTTATTTACAAAGTAAAAATAGGCTCCCCTAGGGTTTATACTTGGTCCTCTCCTTTTTTCCCTCTACACCAAATCTCTTAACCGACCAGTTGTGAGCCTGAGCATCTGCTATCTTTGTCAAACATTCATCATCTATCATGACATGCCCTGAGTAGTGATGCTAGGGTTCATGTGGTTAATGCTGTAAGAACACAATCGGGGAATACATATTGAAGCACTGATTATAGAACCTAGTAGGATATCCATTGTTGCGTTGTTCTGATTATAATCATGATAGGAAAAGAGGACAGATGTGCAGCA
>NC_137608.1:26734914-26746204 GCF_963280865.1 Gymnoscopelus braueri | reverse complement strand
AGCTTGCAGATCGGCTATTTTCGGCGAAGAGGTTTGGTGTAGAGGGAAAAAAGAGCAGACCAAATACAGAGCCAAATATCAAGTTTACCAATTATTGAGGGTTTATGAGTGGTTTAATGTCTGAAAATACACATTAACATGAATCCAACATAATAGAAAAGATAACAAAAAAACATTTACACAAAACTGATAGTGCTATCAAACAAGTTTAGGAAGCTATCTATGAAATCTATGAAAATGTTGAATCTGCAACACAATTTGTAGTGGGGGGGTCCCTGCTTCATCTCTCTCTCAGCTAAGGGGTCCTTGGCCTGAAAAACATTGAAGACCCCTGGTCTATTGAAGAATATCTGTCACATATATACTTCTAGAAGACAGCTTGGCCCCCTAGGAGCCACGACGTAAAAGCGACTCCCAGCTCTAATGCATTGTGTGCTTTCTGTGTGTTTAGATACTCCAGTACTGTCAAAGAACCACATGAACCCTAGTGTTCCTATTCTGGGCATGTCATAAATAGGCGAACATTCGGCAAAAAATAGGTGTGTTGGCTTCGCAACTCGCCACAGCTTGTAGATCAATTTTTTTTTTGCAAAGAGTTTTGATGTACAGTAGATAGAGAAAAGGAGGGGACCAAGTATAGACCTGTGGGGGACCCCGGTCAACGAAGTACATAGGGTTTAAGTGGTTAAGGCTTTTGTCTGTCTGTCTGTCTCTCTGTCTGTCTGTCTGGGTGAGTGAGTGAATGAGTGAGTGACACTTGAGGATTTCTGCCTGTCCATATGTGAAACAGTCACATCCTCAGTGTTAATTGAACCATTTGTAACTCTTGAGAGTGTACGAAATGGTATGAAATGGACCCGCGTACACTGAGGATTTTACTGTGTAGATACCCTCCCATGCACCATTCCTCCAGTGCAGTCGGGGAGGTGGGCAGGCAGTTTGATGGATTGATGTGGATTGTGGAGAGATGAGAAGAGGAGAGGCAGAGGAATCATTTCATATGGGGTCAAAGATTGTAGTGTGGAAGTCTTTGATGCTGAGCTGGTTCACAAAAACACACTTAACCACACACACACACACACACACACACACACACACACACACACACACACACACACACACACACACACACACACACACACACACACACACACACATACATACATGTGTGCTCAAATACACACAGTCTCTCTCTTTTGCTCGCTATACACACATCACAGGCACAGACGTACTGTAGTTCTTGTGACCTTGTCATAGTCAATTTCAGGAGTTATGGAAGCTGACCTGGGAAGGTTTCAGGTTAACCTATTAATTCACCTGTGTTCTGCTCGGCTTTAAGCCTGCATTGGCATGTGCTACTCTACTACTGTGAGTTCTGGAACACTAAGCTGAAGCTGCACATTTCTCTAGGTGTAAAAACGGTTAACAGAGACCAAAAAAGTCTCTATCCAAAGCTGATGGTCTGTTATTTTTCTTATTTTTTTCCTCAAATTCTTTCATTCCATGTGTTCTTGACTATATTGAGTATGCGTGCGTGTATGTCTGCAGCTGATCTCACATACCACTGGGCTGATGAGTGTCTTATTTCTTATGCAAGCTGACAGCAGGGCAAGGACCTCATTCTCAGGTATTTTACTAATCGGTCAATGACAACTATGTCTCTTTTTTAAATAATCGCTGCGCAATCTTCCTCACTAATAACTAACCGATTCCAACACTCCTGTCCCTCATGGTGTGTACCGGATCCAGACAGTCTCAGAAACAGTTTGCAGGCGCATTACACATTAGATAGACACCAAAATATACTTTAAGAAATATGACAACATAGCCCAAACCCACCAAAATATATTACTCTTAATTTCCGTGCACATTCAACTCAGTCTGAGCTGTCTGAAGTCGATCTTTATAGACTACTGTATCAAATTTTAAATCTAGCAAAGCACGCAGTAGACAGAATCGTGAATGTATTCTCCATAATACTGTAGGGTCCTGTTATTGACCAAACCTTCAGTGTTGAATAAATGCATTTTTAATCATGGGCATGCATATGAAATACACACACACGCACACACACAAACACAATCTACTTAAGCCCAGTGGAGAAAGATAATTCTATTTCTTCCAACCATTGATCTGCTTATATCCAAATGTCAGACTGAATACCATCTAATTTACTGGGTTTGGCAGTGATGCATGTATGTGTGTCTTGTACATGTCTATCCATTCATGTGTATTCCAATTTCTGTGGCCAATTACAGGCCAGTAGTCTGATTCTAGATCAATAAACGTTGAGATTGACACACACGCACGTACGCAGGCGCGCGCACACACACGCACACGCGCACGCGCACACACACACACACACACACACGCATAGTGTTAGTGAAGATGGACAGGAAACAGGGAGAGAGAGATGGAGAGAGACATGCAGTAAAGATCGTCGGGAACGGTACTCGAACCCGCGATGCTCTGTCAGGCTACACTATAGCCAGGTGCCCAGACCGCAAGGCCAGCGGTCCGGGCCAGAAATCTTTTTTAACCATAAAACCACTGTTTTTCTTGTGAGGACCACAAGAAGGTCCTCACAATGTCTGTTTCAGAAAGTGTGTGTGTGTGTGTGTGTGTGTGTGTGGTTGTGTGTGTGTGTTTTGTACAAGCACCCACACATTCATACACACTAAGAGCTACACACCCGCGCATGCATGTGTGTGTGTGCCTATCCTACGAGATGATGGATGTCTTGAATGTTGGCCCTGACCCCTGTTACCCTCTGTCATCAGCACACATACTATCACAGACCCCTGTTGTCCTGCCACTTTATTACATGTCCAAGAGAGGGGGGAGAGAGAGAGAGAGAGAGAGAGAGAGAGGTTGTGTGCTGAGGGGACAGAAAAAGTGAATGACTCTGCTCTTCCTTTTTTTACTTGTTTTCATCAGAAAGTGAGTGATTGATCGATAATGTGGAAGGAGCGCAAGGCGAGCTGGTAGGCAGGGTGAGACCTTGTCACGATGAGGTCTGGTGGCTTTTTTTATTTTGTGTGTGTGAGCGAGCGTGTGTATTTGGTGTGTGCGTGCGTGGCTGCGTGCGTGTATGAAAGAGACAAAAAAAAGACCTTGTAAAATGGGTTTTGCAAAGTGTCCACACAAACACGCACGCACGCACGCACGCACGCACGCACGCACGCACGCACATGCACACGCACACACAGGCCTTTATAGACTTTGTGGGTCATTGGTGTGTGACCATTGCTGGAATCGGACTAATTAAATAGACAGTAATGGAGGTGATGTAGAGTCATTAGTTATTGGGAGAACGCACAAACCCCATGACTCATATCATGTTACGGTCTGACGTGCACATAACCTTCTCACACGCTGTGTGTCTCAGGGCGCAAGTTACTGTATACAAGCAGGGGTCTTCAACGTTTTCAGGCCAAGGACCCCCTAGCTGGGAGAGAGATGAAGCAGGGACCCCCTCTATATTGTATAACATTGTGTTTCAGATAAACTTTTGAAGCTCTTTTTTACACCTATAACTCTTTGCCAAAAATTGTCGACCTACAAGCTCACAACGCCTCGCGCTGTGAGGCGTTGTGAGCTTGTAGATCTGCTATTTTTGGCTTAAGTTCTCCTCAGAAAAGGTATGCTTGGATTCAAGTGGTTAATGTAAAAAATGTAAAAAAAATCTTATCACACAAAGATTTGGCGGCCCCCCTGTAGTAACTCTGAGGACCCCCTAGGGGTCCCGGACCCCCTGTTGAAGACCCCTGGTATACAGTGTATTGTCGCTGTCGGGCAGAAACCTCACATGTCATTTGTCCATGTCGGCAACCTGGGGGCAAAACCAAACCTTTGTGTAGCTGACAAAAACCTGTTTGTATGGTAAAGGAAACGTTTCCCCCAACAGGCGATAGCCCCCAACATTCAATAGGTGTTGGAATGCGTCTGTGAATAGGCGGTGTGTACGCTGCAGTGGTGTAAAGTAACTAAGTACTGTACATTTACTCAAGTACTGTACTTAAGAACATTTTTGAGGTACTTACTTTACTGAAGTATTTCCAATTTTCAATACTTTAACTTCTACTCCACTACTTCTCAGAGACAAATATTGTACTTTTACTGCACTTCAATTATTTGAAAACTTTAGTTACTAGTTACTTTGTAGATTTTGATTATTATTACAAAACATACATTAACTAACCACTTCAGCCCTATTTAAACTTTGGCTATTCGAAAATAGCCGATCTACAAGCACACAGAGATGCGACGTGTTGTGTGCTTGTAGATCTGCTATTTTCAAAATATTTTTTATACATTTTAGACATGATAACTTATAGCATAATGAGTACTTTTACTTTTGGTACTTTAAGTATATTTGGATGCCAATACTTTTGTACTTTTACTCAAGTAAATTCTGAATACCAGACTTTACTTTTACTTTATCAGAGTATCAGATTATTTCTACATTATGGTATTGGTACTTTTAACACATCGGGTGCCAAACACGGTCTGAACCGTGTTTGCGCAGAGTAGCGGTCCGGTGCCGAACACGGTCCAGACCGTGAAATATGTCTTTTTGTTTTTTTCGTTTTTCTCCACACGGGCGGGGCTAGAGCAGCTCTGGGAGTACCCATTGTGATCTTGAGAAGGATAGGCCAGATAGATCACCGGAAAAACAAAAACATGGCTGCCATCCACTTCCTGTCTATTTCCTTCTCTAAAACACCTATATCTCCGAATCTGTTTCCGGTGGGGAAAACCGGTCATGCGCGATGCGCGATCCCCCCCCATTGTAACTCGCGAGTGAAATGTTATCGTTCCAGGCTGTAGCCAGGGTCATCGCGCAACATGAATGGATGTTTTTTTTTACATGGATTTGCTCCTCGTGGAGTCTAGAGCTTTAAACAGCAAAGCGCAGTCAATGGGGAGAATGCTGGCACCCAACGTAAGTTGTTATGAAAAAATGCTGGCACCCAATGTGTTAAAATGTGATTACCTCTTCCATCACTGGTACACCGTCGTGTTGGGTTGAAACTTGTAGAGAGGCGTCGAAAGCTGCCCCAGCAGTGGGGTGCCGGAGAGGGGACAGAGAGGGCCGTTAGGGCTCTCTGGTTGGCTGCTTAGCATTGCTAGGCGGGGTAGCGGGGGCCGTTTCTCAAATGCAATATGGATATAATGCTCGCGGCAAATTTATTTTGTCTGACAGGGCGTGCACATGTGTATGGCTCGTCTCATTCACCAGTTGTCAGTTGTAAGATTTTCTCTGAAACACTGCACAGTATTCGTTGATGTCCGGCAGAAACCAGCTAACTCAATTTTTCCGCTTTTGCATTTTCTTCCATAAATTAGGGCCATTGAACACCCTTTACGTCTGTGTGTTGATAAAAAAATATTGAACCAATGAAAATTATTAAAAAGTGCTTCTGACAAAACCATCTAACTCCACTGGATCCTTAAACTTTCTGCTAAACCAGCTAAGTCCACCAAAG
The DNA here is from genome assembly GCF_963280865.1 of Gymnoscopelus braueri. Lineage (NCBI taxonomy): Eukaryota > Metazoa > Chordata > Actinopteri > Myctophiformes > Myctophidae > Gymnoscopelus > Gymnoscopelus braueri. The sequence goes on along the minus strand of NC_137608.1, from coordinate 26,740,715 downwards.
GGGGGTGGAGTAAGCTGGTTTAGCTGACTCCAGGCTCCACCCCCTTTTGACCTCCAACCTCATTGTGAGCTTGGAGGTCGATTTAGAAGCTGTACTTATCAATGATGAACAAAACCTCCTAACTCCACTTTTTGTTTTGTTTTTGTCATTTCCTGAAAAATGAACATTTTGGAGTTAGCTGGTTGCGGCCGGACAGCAGAGATATGCCATATCTTTAACTTTAACAATATCATAAGCACTTTCTCCTGCTTTTCCTTAAGGTGAAAAAGGTCTGTAAAATCCAACTGAAGCAACCGGTAGTATTCTATAGGCCCCCTGATGTTGCCCTGGGTGCCACACATGGCCCCTGGTGTGACTATTGCCATGGTGGACCCCTGAACAATGTTTGTGCCACGTTTGGTGTGGATTGGAGCAACTGTGCGGAGTGTGCGCCTGTGGCACCTGATATGGCTATTCTGATGGCAGACCCATAACCAGTGTTTGTGCCAAGTTTTGTGCTGATCAGAGCAACGGTGCGCCTGGCAAGTCTGCATGTTACGTTTGTGACGTCCACACTGTCCACCAACCCTCTAGGAAATTTTAATATCGGTTAGGATATTGTTCAATAGTTGAAGCAAAATGATATGTACATGCCTGCGCTGCCGCTTGCTGCAAGCACACAGTATTTATTGTTTTAACATGAAATAAGAAGGTATGATCCACCAAAATAGTCTAAATACAGATAACCCTGCGCCCATGTCCTAAGCACCCTGCGGTGCAGTGGTTATCTGTCTATCCTATATTCATAGGGTAGACATACTGCATTCTTTCAAATAAATATAATACTAATAAAATAGATACAATATAGAATCACTGTGTGCATTACCCTGAGTGCATTCATTTCAATATACTGTAGAGCACGGTTTCTCAATGTGGGGTTCAGGAACCCCAAGGTGTCCTTAAGGGGTTCTAGGGGTCCCCAGCTAAATGATTGATAGGAACCTGTACCTAGTTAGGAACCTGTAACTCTGAGAGTCTACAGGTTAATTTGTTTCCATTAGTACACTCCAATTAACACAGGATTTTACAAAGTCGTTTGGGGTCCCAGAGATAAAAGATCTGATCAAATAGAGGTCTATGGTCGAATGCATATCAAACCTTGGTACCTAATAAAAAGGTTGAGAATCACTGCTATATAGCCACTGTGTACATTACAATACCCTCATTGTATTGACAGGTTTCTGCACAACTAGGTGCCATTAGCATTCTCACAATTATCTGGAACGCATCTTTTTAGTTTGAAACAGAGTTGTACTGGAGGTCTTGTGATCACACACTGCAGCTCGCATCTCTAGCTGACTCAAATCAGCTCTGCTTGTTTCAGTCGAAACGGTTTTGCCCTTTGAATTTGCACACACTCAGTAATGTTTGTAAAGAAGAAATCCATCTGTACTTGTGCCTTGTTCAGGGACATGTTCTGCTCAATGAGCTGTACAGGACTACACTCTGAATTGATTCTAAGAATAAAATCCCCAAGTTTACTTCAGGATTCATGAGCTATTTGTCTTCTGGGGGGACTTTCCTTTCAACATGATTCTATTCGAATGATGTCAACTTTTGTGTTACCTTGAAAGGAAAAGAGGGCTGCAAGCTGATCAACAAAATTCTGCCCTGTTAAAGTAGCACGGGATGTATTGTTATCATCCAAAGAAAGACAGGTGGTGATACATCATATTTACTGCTTATTGTGTGGGGGGATTTCTTTGCAGCTCCAAGAAAAACATGACTTTGTTAGGGCTGGGCAGTATTGACACAATTTAATACCAGTACCAATATCTGTGTGGATTATGTCACCTGGCTGCATGTGAGACTTTTTTTTTACACAAAGGCCTGTTTGCCACAGCTGTCACTGTTCTAGTGCTGCACCTTACTGCAGCTGCTGCTATTTTTAACCTCATCTCATTGCTGCACCTCATGTCATACCTAATGTACAGAGCTGCTACTACAGTATGTATGCTTTATGTACTTATATAACTTGTTTTTTGTTTTGTTCTATGCATTTTTTATGTGTTTCTACCCTGTGCTTTTCTCCTTGCTCCCTCTGCATGAAAAAAATAATAATAATAATTTCTTTACACCTGTAAACCTGTGACGTGACAATGAAGTTGATTGTGATTTTGATTCTGAAACTGCTTGGAAGGGGTGGATGATACGTATGGTCAAAATCTTCAATTTACAGACTGTATATCTTTTACTATTCGTCTGTTGTTAGGAGCCAGACAAGCATGTTTGTGTATTCTTTGATTGATGTGTTTTGAGAAAAGTACAGACAAGTCCCCTCCCCATCTGTGTATAGAAGAACATGAGTTAACAATGTTAACTTATACAACTAAGTTCCATACAGAGGGCATCGCACTTTATTTCAGCATTAAAATAATACAAGACAAATATAACTAGTTCATCTGTTGTGGTTGGAGGGGGTCTCTCTTCTCTTCCATTGACATGTAGGGTAGGACACTACTGGTTTGCAATGGCAATAAAGTTATTTGAAGCACACAGGACACAAATTTTTTTTTTACATTGTTTGAACTACATTATTGTTTGAACATAATTTCAATTACCTCTCTTTACCGGGAGACACAGATTGTAGCTTTGAAGGAAGCATGATTCAGATTAAGCAGGATTACGTACAGACAGCGCCAGTTGACAGACTTGCTGCAACCATTGTCAACCATTGCTGTGACTTATTTCTTCAAGAAGAAAAATGCCTGTTTCAGAGCTTTTACTCAACAAAGTGTGACATACAGTATTTAACAGCTTATCATTGCTGTTGGATAGAAACCTTGTATCTCCAACTTTTTATGTTTTTCTGTAAATTAATGCCCCACTTCGTCATACTAAAGGTGGTTACACACCGGCGAATATGCAAAATTCGGACTTGTTCCGAATAATTAAAAGACGCTTTTTCGCTCCATGTAAGCTTGCATTGACTTTATAAGGTTTTTTTTTTAAACGTATTATTCGCATGAAAAAAATCGCCCCGGTGTGTAAGGACCTTAAGGTGCCACACAAAAGTAGCAAAAATAGCTGATCTACAAGCTCACAACGCATCGCATCTTGACACGAGCTTGTAGATCTGCCATTGATGACGTGTTCTTTTTTAACTCATTCACTGCCAGGCTTATTTCAAGCTTGTTGATCCCTGTGCCACAGGCAGGAAAAATGGAAAAATGTGATTTTTTTTTCTCCGTTTACATTTTAACATTGAAGTGGATGGAGCATTAACTTTTTGAAAATCGTTTTCTCCTAGTTCCTTTGAGATAAAAAAAAATAAAAAAAAATTAGGTGACGTCAAAAGACGTCATTGGCGTGGTTAAGTGTGTCTGTATTGAACCAATGAAAATAGCTTGTGAATACATAATAACTACATTGGATCCGTTGGAACACAGGTTATTTTTTCCATTTCCTGAAAAGTAACCGTTTCCAACCGACACCGAGGTTGAGACAACTTAATACAGTAGGAGCACAAATTAAATTGAAACGTCCATTTTCTGCAGTATTGCTCTCCCCAGATGCAGAGCTCCCTCACTCTTCATTTAAGACACACCTGACAAATGTACTCAAATCTCACAAGGAAGTGTTTATTTAGAGATCTGCGGGAAATGGAGAGCGGTATGGAATAGGCATGTCACAGTATGATATTTTCAAGGTACGGTTGTAGTCCAATTATGACAGTTTCATTGTTTTACGATTATTATCAGATAATATGTTTTGCAACACTATGTTGAAATTGAAATGTTAAATGAAATGTTTTATTGTATTTTTCTCAACATTCTTTTGGTGATGACTGTTTTTTAATGTCCTAATCATACATCTATATATCGAAATGCAACGGACTCCAGCTTTGCAGCATTTGCTGTGTCCACCAAATGACTTTTGCAGACACAGTGAAGGAGGATAACGCGCACTTTACTGGCATCTGCAAGATGGGTCCAGTAAGGTTCCCAGGTTCTGACACTTGGGTGGGAGGAAGGTTCTCAAGGGACCTGGGACCATTTGACCAACATCAGCCTTCCCTGACTATGGGAAACCCTGGTCACCCTCACCTTGGAGCCTGAAAAGATCAACTCCAATTTCCATGTCCAAAGATTGGAGTGTATGGTCATCATCATATACAGCAAGAGCTTTGGCCACAGCAGAGTAGATGAATCATGACCGTGACTTTTCTCAGTCCCTCAAGAACATTCCTCTCACCCAAGCTGCACTGATTCAGCATGTAAAAACTGCTTCAGACCAGCTTCTATTGGATCAGACCTCCGTCCAACAAATGATCCCAGATTTCAATAGGTTGGGCTGGTACTGGGACTCCATTACTAAGACTTGTGAACCTTACTGGATCTAGCAGGTGCCAGTAAAGCTGTTGCTGTTGTAACACCAAGACCATAATGTGATATAAACATATTGTAAACAATTCTATACACCTTTGACTAGTATGATATCATACTAGTAGTGCTAGTCAATGGTGTATAGAATAGTAATAGTATATAGTATTACGCTATGCTGAGCATTGTTGTACATACTGTACTAGCTGTAGCTGTATCATTAGGAATGAGTTCTACTCTTAAATCATTCTATTGCATCAATAAAATTACATTGTAAGACACATTGATTATAACATAGTGGCCATATTTGTGATAATCAATCGGTTTCTTTTAGCTGTTCTGTCATAAAATATCAAATTAGAAATGTTACACTTTACTGTTTCCCTAAACATAAGTATTCTGAACATTTTGAGCACCTCAGTAAATCTGTAGCTCCAACGGTTTACCATGTTGGACATAGTGCACCGGTTATGGTCATTTTAAAAAGGGCGTGATCATTTTCGGGTTTTTCGTCCCGGATAGAGAATTAGTCAAAGTTCCTAAGTTGTTCCCTGGGGTCATATTAGCCAAGAACAGTTGAGATGTTCTCTCCTAAATTAAGTGCATACATATCTTAGCCAGGTCCTAGACTAGTATGAGAAATCCTGGTTACCACTGTTTGAATCTGTAGGTAATTTTAGTATTTTCAATACTGAAGATTGTGACCAATCAAATTAATAAATACATGTCGAATGAATCTCATCCAATGAGAAAAACAGTTTGAGTTGTTCTGCTGAATCTAATGCTACATCTTCTCTCCTCCTTCTGTATCTTGCCCTTCTCCTCACTTTGAAGTGTTGGGTTTGTCGCTCGTCTTCTGCATAAGTGGCCAGGGTCACACACAAGAGGGAATTTCACAGGGCAATGTCACAACGCAAGGATCAATGCTATAACTACTAAAATTATATGATGTAGAAACATGACATTTTTAAGCATAGTCGTGATAGACTGGTGCAGTAAAATACCATAAAAAGGCAACATACACGGTAGACACGAAGTTGCGTTTCACATTTTACAAAATGACAATTTATCATAGTTATAGTGACTACAAATATCTCTAGAACTGAAAGCATACAGTGTACAGTACTATTAATCTGAACCACACTGGTCTTAGGCTGTACATACTTGCTGCTCTGTTGATGCACCTTACGTCTAACCTCGGATGGATATGCCATCAATCAATCAATCAATCAATCAATCAATCAACTTTTATTTGTGTAGACTCAGGGGTCCATTAAAAACAAACAACATGAAAACACTATACAGAAATATAGCCCCTCTTCTCTTTCTCCTTTCTGGAAATCTCACACGGAATTCTTTTTTTTACACCTTTAAACCTGTGATGATTCTGAGGCTATGCATACTTGCAGTACATACAGGACAGGTTTCCTTGTCTATGGA
>NC_137608.1:26469914-26732414 GCF_963280865.1 Gymnoscopelus braueri | reverse complement strand
GTGTGCTTTATTTTAAGTTATTCATTTTATAATGTATTTTTCTAATGAATCCTATTGCTGTCGACATGATTAATGCCTGCACTTTTTTTTTCTCTTTGTCTGCATGTATGTAATTCCAGTTTTTAATGCTGAGACCAAAGGCAAATTTCATGCCTGGCTGGACAATATAGCTATAATCTAAATCTAAAGATACGATCTAATCTAAACGAATCTACAAGTGGAGGTAAATTGACTTACAGTATTTAGCCCAGCAGCCTGACGCAATGTTTTCAGCTGCATAAAGGATTACTCACACTGTGTTACAGGTATGGGAGCTGGCGAAGTTTGCATCTTTTCTGCATTGCTATTAAAGAGTGCTGCATTATATTTTGTCGTGTCGACATTTAGAGACTGCAGCAATTAAACAGAACTATTTGTGTCTCTGTGTTGGACGGCCAACCTCCAGCCTGCCTTCTCTTTATGCCACTTCATTTCTCCATCCCTCTCTCTGTATCCACCTCTCCTCTCCCTGCTTCCTCTTTCTTTTTGATTGCTCTCTCCCCCTACTTCCTCCATCTCTCCCTCACTCCCTACATTCCCTGCATCTGTCTTTCCCCTTGTGGAACATTAGGCCTGAGATGATAACAGTAATCACACACACACACACACACACACACACACACACACACACACAGGAACATATGAGTTGATAACAGTGATCAAATTGTTGGCATGGTGGGGCCAATGCACTTGTAATGTAATTGTGCTCGGTGTTAATGCAGCAACAGGCATGTATAAGAGCATATTATGTTCGATGTATTGCTTTCTCTGATCCACGACTAAAAGCATCAGGATTAAGGAATTCCCCTTGCAGGAAGACAAGATCTATCCGACACCACTAGCAAAAGTGTGTGTGTGTGTATGTGTGTTTAATGTAGCACGATTTTATTTTATTGTGCATGTCTGCTTTTGTGCGATTTTTTTCCTTTTTCCTAAGCATTTCTGTTTGGGGAGTTGCATATGCCTGGTTTGGAGGCTGCGCCATGGGCTATTTGCTTGATTTAATCACAAATAGTGCATGAAATTGAATTACACAACTAATTTTCAATTTAGAAGCCTTGATTCGATAGCAACGCCCACCCCCACACACATGCGCACGCACGCCACCCCTAACTATGCGCTTAGGCAAAATCTCACAGAGCACACAAGAGCATAACAATCTTCTAGCCATTCAGATTTTTTAAGAAGGCAAGAGTTTGTGGGTGTGGGTGTGTGCGTGCGCACATTGGCAAATGGTATGTGCCATGAGGTGCCGGGATTGAACTGGGAACATTCTGATTCCGAATAAACCGTTCTACATCCCGGGGGATTCATAACCGTTTACGTACTTGTTTGAGTTGGTTGGATGATGCTACACCCAACATGAATTGGTCCTGAGTTCAGCAGAGTGTTCTGGATGTATATTCATTTACAGTACCTGGCTACATAGACTTGTGTGTGTGTGTGTGTGTGTGTGTGTGTGTGTGTGTGTCTGTGTCTGTGTCTGTGTCTGTGTCTGTGTGTGTGTGTGTGTGTGTGTGTGTGTGTGTGTGTGTGTGTGTGTGTGTGTGTGTGTGTGTGTGTGTGTGTGTGCGCGTGTGTGTGCCTGGGCATGCGTGCAGTGTCTGAATGTGTTTCAGCATGTGTGCATTTGCGGTGCATTGATTAATCTATCCTGATTTTGTCCAGATCAGGCCTTGGCACAAAGACTAAAACCTTGACTCCAAATGTCAGCCAGCAGCACACTGCCAGAATCAATGGCATTTCTGTTCTCTTGGGCAAAGAGAAAGAGAGAGACAGGGTCGCTTCAGGGTCAGACTGCAGCTCTGGGTTCGATACAGATAGCTGTAATTATTGCAGATGTCTTGTGTCCTGGGAGCTAACATAGCAGCTCCCGGGGGTACATTGATATCATGTTACAGGGCAGCCATTGCTCCTTGGGTTCACATCATGCCTGTAGTTTCTGACTTTTTGGAAAACACAATCAATGTTTTCTTTTCAACACACCGGCTGGATTCATCCCTGGTCATACGTATATTTTTACCCCCTTGTTCTCCCCAATTTTAGTCGTTATGCCAATTGATTCCTCCCCACACACACGTGTGTTTTCGCTGCTGTTGTATCCTACTGACTCACCTGCCAGTGAGGAGCCTCCACCGGGAGGACGTAGAGCCTTCGTCCTACTCCTCCTCCCCAACGCTCCCTGCTGACAGGTTCCGCCCCAGCCCGTAGGATTACGTGCACTGACAATTATCACCCTCCCCGCCTGGCTCCTCCCTCCCCCGAAACACAGTATAGACTGGTACAGTATTCACCTGTTTCCTAGGCTTTCCACTTCCTGTGTGTTTTCCACTTCCTGTCGATTTGATCCAATGAAATCCAATGAAACTGGTCAGATGACTAATGATATCCAATGAAATCCGACAGGAAGTGGAAAACACACAGCCTAGGAAACAGGTGAATAGGTTTGTTTTTGTTTTATTATGGTCTTTTGGGTCTGGTTCCGGCCCCATTCTATTACCAGTGGTTCTCAACCAGTGGTCCAGGGGACCACCAGTGGTCCTTGAGGGGGTTCCAGGTGATCCCCATTACCCTTACGGGTCCATTTTGGTTTAATTTTACTCTCTCAAGAGTTAAATTATTGTTAAACATCTGCATTACTTAATTGAAGAATTGTTCTTTTGATCAACGTTTGCCTGTCATCTCTCCTATGGTACCAACATCATGGAATTGTGGACAAAATCGTATCCAAAGACAACAAAATATTCAAAGTTTTGGGTCTGAGAGTCTAAATGTCATCAAATGGTAGTCCGTGGCTCAAATGCAGAGTAAATAATGGACCTTGATATGAAACGGGTTGAAAACCACCGCTATTACCATCAGTCCCCCTTCTGTTTATATCATTATGTGTAGTATCCGAGTGGTTCCAAGAAGAGCAGTGATCAGCGCTGATCAGGAGAGGCACGTATGAACTGCTGTGTAACGTGCATGATGATTAGGCTGTCCAGGTTATACCAGCGCAAGATAAGGTGCAGGGAGTTATATGGGCATTCGTTTTTAAAAGGAATGGGTGATTTTCAAAAACAAATAACAGTCGCATGAAAAACTTTCATTTACATTCCCTTTGTAGAGCAATACGCCTACGTAATAGACCCAATTTATCACTACAGGAACACAAAACTGACTATTACAAACAATGTATAGGCAACTGCAACTATTGTTTTAATTATCCTTTAATCACCAATTAAAATAGAATTTAATGTAATTGTTTCTTATTGTAGGCTGCTAGGTAGCTGTTAGATTCCATTATGGAGCATCACTGTCATCCACTGGGAAAACTGCATTTTAATAAAGCCATTATAATTATTGGTATATAATACCCAACCCGTCTCGGATCGTTGCTCTCCCTGGTCTCTCCCTGGTGTGTGTGTGTGTGTGTGTGTGTGTGTGTGTGTGTGTGTGTGTGTGTGTGTGTGTGTGTGTGTGTGTGTGTGTGTGTGTGTGTGTGTGTGTGTGTGTGTGTGTGTGTGTGTGTGTGTGTGTGTGTGTGTGTGTGTGTGTGTGTGTGTGTGTGCCCGCCTGCCTGCCTGCCTGCATATATGTGTCTGCTGCATGTATTAAATGTGTGTATCTGTGTGTGTGCGAGAGTGTGCGTGTGTGTGTGTTCATAGTCAAACCTTGACGACACGGGCCAAATAGTGGTAACGTGAGCAGAGGATGGAACTAAGCCCAGAACAGAACCATCAGTGGGGTAACATTAAGTGAATGGGGCCCTGATGACCACTAGCTGACCAGACTGCCAAGCAACTGTACTTTGGTTGGCAATGGGCTGTGAGCAAGCTTGTCTTAACTTACGCGTGCCACACACAAACACACACACACACACACACACACACACACACACACACACACACACACACACACACACACACACACACACACACACACACACAGAGAAAGAGCATTCAATCCCAGAGGGGTCATGTCTAGTGTTAAGAGTCTGCCCTTTCCCTAATTAGCCTGCAACATCTGCCCAGACGGCTGGCACTGGGAAGCGGGAAGTCATAATGGGAGCATTACGTTTACGCACTCAAACACACACACGCACGCACGCACTCACACACGCACACACGCACGTGTGCATTGATAAAAGCGAGTGTTTTCACACCCGTACTTGCGAACATACACACATGTACACATGGCTCAGAGTTTGCTTTGTATTCTAGTGGGGATGTTGAACCGCTAATGAGCAGTGAATCATCAAAGAGACGGACGGGCGTTCGGGCGGGCGTTCGAGAGAATGGGCCAGCACTAGCTCTGGTCCATAGCGTTAGAAGTACTGTAGTTCTCCTTAACGCTTTCGAGCCTTTGCGCACACACCACAGGCTACGCATTCTCTCGTCTGTAGTCAAAATAAAAACTTTTGCTACTCACCAAAACAAAGACGGTTTTATGGAGTTGAAAGCCTACTCTACTTAGTGGGAACACTCTGAGCCCCCCACCTCACGTCTAAAATACAGTTTTTGGTCAGAAAAATCTGGTCAATAGAAAAATAGAAAATTTACCAGATCTGTAAAGGGCGCAGTGGAGTAACCAATTTTTTTTATTCCTTCCGGTGAAATATTTTCATTTCTGGCCAATAAGTGTATTTTAGACGTGAGGTGGGGGGCTCAGAGTGTTCCCACTAAGTAGAGTAGGCGTTCAACTCAATAAAACCGTTTTTGTTTTGGTGAGTAGCGCAAGTTAATTTTGTATTTTTACCACAGCCTGCGCTACCGGGGGTGTGAGGAGAAAGGATCGAAAGTACCATAGCTTTAACTCCTTCTAATGCTATGGACCAGAGCTAGGCCAGCACCTAGGTTCAAACACACTAGTATAACTTACTGAAGCCCTCTCGTCATCTTTTCTCCTGTAAGGGGTTAACGACTTCTGATTTTTGCAAGTTGACTTTCTGTCAGTAAAAGTCAGTAATCTGTCTGTCATTACAGACAGACAGCTTACTACAAGAACAGAAGCCTCCCAGTAAAGTTAATGAACAGTGTTCCATTGCACATACTGCACATACAGTACACAGACTGATGTCCAACAATGAGCTAGCCTGATTATCAGCTGCGTGGAGCTTCAGTCTGAAATTGGCTGCAATGTCCGTGATTACCAGGGGGAGGGGATTGAAATTGCCCTAAACCAATCACAAGAGATCGACGGATCCGCCTACATCTGACGTCATCGCACAGCTTGTTTAAGCAGATATTCGCTGATTGGCTTGTCGTTAGACCACCCCCACCTACGACTCTGATTTGACATATTTTCCTTCGATCGTGAAAAGCCACAGGCTGACATTATGACACCAGACCAAGAGGAGCTCACTCAGAGAGTGGGCGGGGTCTATGGTCTGGAACCAGGCTAACAATGAGCAGCAGCCACCGATAGACAGACAGACAGCAACATCAATGTCATTATAGACAGACAGCAGCAGCCTACAAGAACATACGCCTCCCAGTAAAGTAAAACAGTCATTCTGGGAATGTGTTCCACTGCCGTTTGAATGATTTCCTACAGTGGACGTCTCTTTTAATCAACTATGGTTTCCTTTTTACAAACCGAAAATGATTTACCTGGATTTCATAGAATAGCCTAAAGCGATCCTTTCTCCCTTGACGTACAAGGCAGCTGGAGAGGCAACCAGCAACATTGGATAATGATAGGTCTACATAATGTTGGATGCATTAAATGATTTATCCAACACGATATAAAGTTCGCTGCTTCTGTTCTGACTTCAGACACGGCGCAGTTCAGCCTGTCAATCACTGGGACAGAGCGCACGCAGCGGACCTCTGCACATCAAAGGCAACGCATTGGGGAGTGAGAGGGTGTTGGCTGAAAAGGGCTTGTTAATTAGTGGCTGAGAACTGCCGCGGTGTCTGGTTACATTGAAAAACAAAATCAGTATAACATAACGCAGTTGGAAAAGGAAAGAATCACCCCTGTCCTTGACAATAACCAATATTACCGTTTGCATTCTGGACACAGGCACACACAGAGCAAAAATAATCCTAACAATAATCAAATAAAATGAAAACGTGACTTTTTTGTTAATGCCCTAGTTCAAGGTTGTCTTTATTGTTACGTCTTGTGTACAGGAACATAAAAGTGTTTATTTTGTTTTGATTTGGTTAGGATTTTGCTGTGTCCTAATAGAGACATCGGGTAAACCTTAGCTTTTAGTCTCTGTCTCTTGTCTGTCTCTGTCTCTGTCTCTGTCTCTGTCTCTGACTCTCTCTCTCTCTCTCTCGCTCTCTCGCTCTCTCGCTCTCTCTCTCTCTCTCTCCCTTCCTCCCTGGTTTCTTGTTTCTGTTGTAGCCATGTTTCCCGTAAGGCAGAGTGTTTTACGGTGTCTGACGACACTATAATGATGACTTTTTATGGAGACTCTGTGGGAGATTAAACCACTATTAGCCACGCGCCGCCACACTCTCCAGCTGTTTCATTTTGTTTATGGCTAAGAAGTGCTTTATGACACACGGTGCTATAGTCACCTAGACAATTACCACTAATGATATATGAGCACTGGTGGTATGTACACAGGAGAGAGGAGAGGGGAGGGGAAGAGAGGGAGGAAAGACGGGTGGCAAAATGGAGAGAGGGAAAAACAGAAGGGAGACGGATGAAAAGAAAAGAAAAGAAAGGAGGAGAGGCGCAGAGAGGAGACGGAGTGAGGAGATGAGGTCATGCGGTTTGGACAGGATGGGGAATGGAGGCCAGATATGATGAGAGGAGATGAAAAGGTGGGTTCGGGAAGCTTGCACCAAATAATAGTTAGAGATCAAAGGACAGGATGAGAGGAGACATTTGATTGAGGAAATATTAATGTGGCCAACTGAAAATGTGTAGGCTGGTGGAAGATTTCTAGCGATTTGACTCGAGTTTCTTTTGAAAAGAGATGGTATATACACAAGGAATTAGTCCGGCAATTCTGTCAGGGTGGTGGCTCTGTATCATTTATGATTTATATTTCATACAGTCTATGTAATGAATGCTGTGGTGGTAAGGGTAAAGCATTGAAAACTACATTAGGAAAACATGTGATTTTCCGTCCCCACTGAAGCACGTCACGCTCCGTCAAAAACATTCCTGAGATTCCTTAAATATCCTGACATTTGTTATGTGTGTGATATTATTTATTATGTGTGCCGAAGGCTCCCGGCGACGAAGGAGACGATAAACTATATACTCTTTGGATAGATTAATACCTTTGAACTGTCAGTTGGTGCTTCATAACCATTATGAGTAAAATTGCCAGACTGCGGCAATGTTTTTATTTTTGGAACACAGTTCTTATATGACATATTATTCGATTTTTTATGGGAAAACACTTCTATTACCCAGGGGGCGCGTTTTTGACGTCGGACTCATACTGCAATGCATCAGTTTTATGGTGATGCTATTGCCTACCTACTATTTACAAAACAGTTACGCAAAGCACTATCAAATAATACGTTCAGTGCAGCATCAGATGATTGAAGATAAAATTAGATAAACAGTTATTGATCTCCATGGAGGAAAGCAGGTGTCATAGCAGCAACAACAGTAAGCATGAAACACATAATAGATACAGGTAAGAGTAGAGAGATAAGAATAAAGCTTATCTGATCTGGTTGTAACAGTATATCAATTAAAAGTATTAATGTGCTATCTATCACCAGTGAATATACTGTATGACTATACATCTATGACCAATGGATGTACTGTATGAATGCATGTTCCATCAATTGTGAATATGAGACTGATATATGTACAGTACAGTGTCAACCAGCCTTCATCTGTGATTATTAGGATAATATACCACATGTACAGTCAGTCTATCAACAGTGAATATGAATATATGAGTATAATGTACAGTCTATCAATGAATATATGAATTCGAATGAATGACAGTGCAGGTCTAAAGTTCTGATATGGGAGTCTGCTGTTGGGTAGGACGCCTACAGTACAGTACTGGTTAGTAGCCCTGCCTGAAGCTCATGAGCCCAATATCACCCATGTGGCCAGGGGAAGATTCCCTCTTGTACGAGCGGTAGATGTTTACTCTCCCACGTGAGAGAGTGATTGTATATTAACTCCAACTACGGAGCTATAGGCCCTCTTCGCCAGCTTGTTCAGTTTGCCGGCATCCCTTGTGTTGATGTTAGCTCCCCAACAAACCACAACAAAGAAGAGGACACCGGCTATTACAGACTGGTAGAACATCTGCAGCAGCCTGTTGCACACGTTGAAGGCCCTTAGCTCTTTGTCTGTTACTGTAGAGCTGTGGTTCTCAAAGTGGGGTCCTTGAGGTGGTTCCAGATGGTCCCTAGCAAATATTTGTTAATATAGTGTAAAAAGTTGTTTAACCACTTGAAACCTAGTGCATCTGCAAGGTTGAAGATCTGCTTTTTTTTTTTTTATCTTGAAAAAATTTGGAATATTTTGTTTTCGTACAAATCTTGTATGGGGTCCCTTGCACATTATTATTATTATTTTAGATGCCAAATACTGTTACATATTAATTTGGTAGAGGGCCTCAGAGTTGTCGGTTCAGTCCAGTTTATTGTGCATGTGTACTCCCAGGCACTTGTATCTTTCCACCAGATCCAGATCCTCCCCTCGTATGGTGATGGGCGTTGGGCAATCTTCTTGCCCCGCCGGTACTCCACCACCAACTCCTTGGTCTTTCCAATGTTAAGCTGAAGGTGATTGCTGTCTCTTATAGGAGACATGCTGAGGCTGTGAACTGGGGGGAGGGGAGGAACAAGCTGCTGCCTCCTGGGATAGGGGGCTGAGGGAGGAGAGGTGTGGATGGGTGCACTGGTGCTAGTAGCTAGTTGTTAGCGCTTGAACTGTGTAATGTCACTGTCGAGCACGTCGCCATTAATAATTCATTTCCCCTTTCCGAAAGTGCACCTTTAAGGCGGTTTTCATTTTCCTGCAATAGTGTGTACGTGCATGTGCATGTGTGTGAGAGAGAGAGAGAGAGAGAGAGAGAGAGAGAGAGAGAGAGAGAGGGAGAGGGAGAGGGAGAGAGGGTGGGAGTGAGTGAAATTTGTCGATGTGTGTAATCTATGTAATATAATGAAGGTGAGGTGACATCAGGTGAAATAGCTAAACAAGTTTCACTTCATCCCAAGGCATGTGTGCGTGCCTGCGCCGCTGCGCCCTAGACTTACTTTTTTGTGTTTGAAAGCAATTTTGACTGATGCTCTGAGGGCTTGTAAATTAACTTTCCCAAAACAACCACACTAAGTATATTACTACCACTGTACTACTACATACACTACACTACACTACACTGCGTGCGTGCGTGCGTGCGTGCGTGCGTGCGTGCGTGCGTGCGTGTTCATTTACTTATTCTCCACCAATCATATCATTATGTTTGTCCTTCTCATCATTGCTAACCAATGGTATGTGTTTTTGTATTGCAGGTTGTGGAGACCAACTTGGTGGCCTTTGACTGTCACTGGATCCTAATCAATGAGGTGGGTGTTGTGATTTACACACACTACACAAAGCTTTCATTCTGTCACACTAATGTCTGCTTTTGTAGAATAATGCTGTAGCATTGGTAGTTCTTTATAACTTGCTATAATAACTTTATGGACATGTCGTAGAACTATATTAGGCTAAAACCAAAAATGTAATGCTTAATGCTTTGTAATGTGAGTGACGGTGATGCTAGCATGACTTACCTGAGCCAGTTGTGAAAGCTAGACTAGAAATATTCTTTCGCTGGAATCCCAAAGTAATGCTTCAACAAAATCAAAAGGTTATGAAGAATGTCATTCCCATGACAACACCTGGAAAACTACTTTCTTGAAAATCCATCTGTAGTAAACATGATTCTGGTGCAATGGAAACGTTACTAACCACTTCAACCCTGGCGTCCTAATTTTGGGCATGTCATTATAGGCAAAACTTTAAAAAAAGAAATTTGAAACAACAAAATTAATTATATTAAATAGCAGATCTACAAGCTCACAATACGTTGCACCACAACATGTTGTGTGTTAGGGTGGCTCAACAGCATGCTTTTTTGTTTTGTTTTGGCAAATTTCTTCATTAGCAAATGAGAAACAAGTATTCATCCAGACTATGGTATAAAGGATTTTAAAGAACAATGTGGAGGCGAAGAACGTCCAAGTAGTCCATACTAATTTCTGATGTTGGCTACTGATAATGTGTGCTAATAATAACATAGCCTGGTGGGAGAAAAATGTATGGCAAACTACATTTGTGTCAGTCTGTGTTTCATGGTGGCAAGCATGTAATGTACAGATGGTGGAGTGATACGAGTCAACATCACAGTATGGCTCGGCAGCCTCAGGCCTACAGTACTGCAATGAGCAGGGAGGTCACAGCAGGGGGTCCATGCTTCCACACAGAAACTGACACCCGATTAAATGAATCATGAAAAAGACATAGAGTAATATTTACTTTACGTTCACTTAACTCTACACGAATACCCTATCCATGCTCTCTGTCTCTCTCTGTCTCTCTCTCTGTCTCTCTCTCTCTCTCTCTAATTGACAATCTATGTTTTTCGCTCTGTTTTTCGTTACCCTATCCATGCTCTCTGTCTTTCTCTGTCTCTCTCTCTGTCTCTCTCTCTCTCTCTCTCTATCTCTCTAATTGACAATCTCTGTTTCTCGCTCTTTCTCCCTTTACTCCTGCTAGCCCAGCAGACTCCAATGATAAAGGCAACGATACAAATGCGCGCCTATTTTATGGTACAACAGACATAGTGTTTCTGTTTGAAGCCTTTTGTTAATATGTATGAGACGGGACCCCAGCTGAACGTTAGACAGATAACAACTTGGCCTTATCTGATACTGGTTGTTTGGAATGTCAATATTCCTTTGTAAAAAGATGTAGTCTTCCTTTCCCTCGTGCTTAATATGGATGAGGGTTACAATGGGGGTTGTCACAATTCAACTACATGACCCAGAAGCCCACCACCCCAGTTGTCTTCGCAACATGACTATGAAACGTAATGAGACTCACACCCTTATGATAGTAAACATGAGAGACTGTCAGAGAGAGGGAGGAAAAGAACAATGCGGCTTAACATCTTGAAGTCAGCCTTCTCTCTCAACCATAAGTTGCTAGCTACGCAAACGTGTCAGCACTTTCTCCTACTCTTTGAAATACAGTAGATAACACTGCAGTGTTGATGTCATAAGACTCCTCAACCATACCACCATCCTCTCTGTGTGAGTGTTATTATTATTTGTTATGTATTTTTAGAAAGATATAAGGAAAACACCAGTCTTCTCTCCAGTTCATGACTGCTGTTGTACATTAATATTCTTTTGAATAGGGACTCATTAAGATGATTTTATTTAAAGGCTAAGCGTACTGGACTATATAGCCTATATATTATGATCTCCTCACAACAGAACACTGGCGTTTAGGTCCAACATTTTTGAAAATTCTAACCCATTTAGACCTGGAACCCCATACGTAGGAGGCACATAACAGCTGGCTGGGCGTTTACCAAAGTCACCTGTCTTCTGGTCTGACGAAACAAATATTGAACTATTGTGTGTATGGAGGAACCCAGTCACTGAGCACCACCTAATTCAGTGGTTCTCAAACTTTTTCATGTCAAGGACCCCCATCTGGAAATATTCTGTGCCAGGGACCCCAATATGATATTTTTGTTAGAAATGTTCAAGAGTATTCCACATTTTAGAAAATAGCAGATATACAAGCTCTACTTTCAAATAGCCAATATAAATTAAAGTAGTTAAACTAATTTGGATGCTATATTAACACATTTTGCTGGGGGGCCCCTGGCACCCCCTCAAGGACCCCTGGGGCCCCCTGGACCCCAGTTTGTGAACCAATAACCTAATTAATACCATCCCTACAGTTTTGAGCCATTGCCGCAAAAGTTTAGAATGCAGTGAGACAATGACCCAAATCGTACCACCAAGAAAACTGGAGTGGCTTTGGGAAAACTTTGTGAAAGTCCTGGAGTGGCCCTGCCAGAATCCAGACCCGAACCCAATAGAGCATCTCAGAAGAGAACTGAAAATGGCTGAGTACCAATGCTTCCCATCCAACCTGAGCTTAAACAATTCTGCCAAGACGAATTGGAGAAACTTCCAAAAGAAACAGAGTGCCAAGCTTTTAGGATCATCCCCAAGAAGTCTAGAGGCCGACATGGCTGCCAAAGGTGCTTTAACCGAGTACTAAGTGAAGGGTTTGAATGCTTACTTACATACTTGCATACAAAAAAATAAAAACTAGTTTTACTTTGTCGTTGTGCACTATTGTGCAGTGTGTAGAATGGAGAAGAATTTTTCAATCCATTTTAAGAAGAGACTTGAGACATAATAAATATGGAAAAACTTGAAAGGGTCTGAAAACTTTCCGTGCACACTGTATTTGAATCCATTGTGCCATGTCAGAGTCTCTTTCTACAATGAACACTTATCATACTATCTCTCTAGCATTGGTTCCTTTGGAGCATAAGCATTCCTGTGTATGTATGTAAATGCCTTCTCCCTCCCTCTCCCCCGCGCTCCCCGGTGGTTTATTATGGATGAGGGGCCACAGTATGGTTGTCATAAGTCTGCTTTATCTACAGCCAGCAGCCAGACAGCCCCACTGAGGGGGAGTTCACAGTCCATAATTGATCATCCTTCCCCTCTCCATCTCCTTCGTTCTGCTCAGGATGGGGGGAGGGTGGTGATGATTTTCTTGCTGAAACTCTCAAGTTTGCGTTGTATATACATTACTCTATATCATGTCTAGTTTTACCTTCGCTCTTTTTTGACGTTCTTGGTTTTGCTCTCATTTTGTCTCATTCTCACCCTCACTCTTGTTTTTGTGATGTGTCTGTCTGTCTGTCTGTCTGTCTGTCTGTCTGTCTGTCTGTCTGTCTGTCTGTCTGTCTATACCTATCATACAGTGTTGGAAGTTACGTTGTCCTTGTGTGACGCCAAGTTGTAAATATAGTTATTATTCTTTAAAACCTAGATACTTCCCCATGACGTCTTTGAATTTACATCAACCCAGCTTCCTCTGGTCTCCTGGACTGTGCTAGCAGCAATGTCAACGGCAACGTCGGCCTATCGGTCCATTAAACACTTTGATCCCAAACAACGCAGCGAAAACTACTGAGCTGGTTGGATTGCCATGAAAATAGCTGTGCACATTCATGCACCCTGGAGACTGAGCTCTACTGATTTGCAGGGAGGGCTTTTAGACGCTTAGGCTGTGTCCACCAAAGAGTTATTTTTTTGTTTTTGTTTGTTTGCTGAAAACGCAAGGCGCTCTTCTAAAATGCTCATCCAAGTACCCAAAATATTCCAACCCTGTGTGACCAGATAAAAACGGCAGACGTGAATACACAGCGCAGAATTGACATTCAGAGCCTCGTCACGCTGCTGGCGTTTCCAGCATAGCATAAATATGCAGCGCTTCCATTGAAAACTATTCAAAACTCCTTGGTGGATACAGCCTCTTAAGCCCCATTCGTACGGGACTAGTATTACCTGGGGACCTCAAGTGATTTTTATTAATTGTGGATGGATGTTGTCTGTGATCTTAATCCCATGTACTTGGGCATCTCACAAATTTGGGGTCAATTCTTCAGTTCGGGCTGCATAACACCTTCGTGGCACCGCCGATCTGACCAATATGTCTGAGTCATAGTGTTGGGGAATTTGTCAGAGTACCCGTTGTACCCGTCTGTCTGCCTCCCTTGTGTCCATATTATGGAGATGATCTATTTCTGGCCGACCCGGCTAGAAACATATAGGTATCTGTCTATGCCTATATATGGGCATATCGGGTTTGTTTATGGTGATGTCAAAGTGACGTGGCTGTGGTCTGCCCGCCGCCCGTTTGACCCACCCACTAGCCAATTTTAATACAGTATATACATACTGTAGGGGGATAATGTCAGTAAATTCAAGTAAAACAAAGACTTGCATAATGCATAATGCATTGCAAATGTGTTGCAAATGTGTTGCACAAAACACATGATGTCAGGGGGTAATTTCTAAATGATATGAGGTCTCCGCATAATACTTAGGGCTTGAGTCACATTTAAAATACCCCTCTTAAAATGTCACAGGAGAGATTCTTCTTTGCTCACTTTCTCAACTCCACTGATGTATTCTGTTGTGCGCTCTCTCTCTCTCTCTCTCCCTCTCTCTCTCTCTTTCTCATTGTGCACCCATCATCCCTTTTGTGGCCGCCTGTGCCCCTGCCTCTTACTCTTACCCTCCAGTCTTTCGTTTGTGATAGTATAACTTTCATGAAGCTAAGGAGGAAAAACAGGCTTGAGGTTCAGTTGTGCGCCATCCTCTCTCTCTCTCTCTCATACTTACCTCCCTCTATCACCTACAGTACTTGCTCACCGTGTTCTACCCACCCCGCCATCCTCATTGGCAGTGCTGTTTGAGGACTTTATTGATGTTAACGATCACTGGCAGGTGATGGAAGAATGATACCACTTCAAAAGGAATGAGAGAGAAGGTTATGATGAAGTGAGGGAGAGGCAATAGAGTCCGAAGGTTTTGGTGTTCCAAGGTGGAAGAGGGGAGGCGTAGAGAGAGAAACGGGGGGTCCTTTGTAGAGCTGATATAGAGCCGGTAGAAACCGATATCGGTTTGACTATATATCTGATATTATTTGAGATTACTTGAAAACATTTGAAAATGTTCACTTGTAATTACAAGCCCAACATTTGTCATTAATTGTATTACAGTGTAAACTGTATGTTTTATTGCAATCATTTATAAAACATACAGATTTTTAATGTCTTAAAAGAAATTACAGACAGCTCACACATGGTCTACTTGGTAGGACCTAAAGTGGTCCTGCTTAGCTAAAGAGTAATGCCTGATTAAACGCAGTTGTACCCAGGGGTTGCGCACCGAAAATAGCAGATGTTCAAGCTCACAATGCATCACAGTGCAATACGTAGTCAACTTGTAGATCTGCTATTTTTGATGCACGACACCCACAGTATGTGACATATTGAGTAGAGAGAAATTTCACCATGTGGGTCTCATAAGGTGAATGTCAACTCTGCTGTCTCGCGGGATCGCTTTATTTCACGTGCGTGCGTGCGTGCGTGCGTGCGTGCGTGCGTGCGTGCGTGCGTGCGTGCGTGCGTGCGTGCGTGCGTGCGTGCGTGCGTGCGTGTGTGTGCACATGTCGCTTTCATTTAGGCTCAGCTCTGAAAAGGCTAACTGCTTTTAGAGCTTTCAGATCAAGTCACCATTGAAGTTACGCTTGTTAATTTATCCTTCAAGAGATGGAGAGAAGGGAGAACGGAAGGAGGGAATGAAGAAGGACAGATGAGGATGGATCGGCAAGTGTCTGTTAAAAGGACAAAACCTCACAAATCTCCTTTTCGATTTGTGTGTGTATGCGTGCGTTCCTGCTGAGGTTTAAATAAAGATTGATTGATTGATGTGTGTGTGTGGGTGTGTGTGTGTGTGTGTGTGTGTGTGTGTGTGTGTGTGTGTGTGCGTGTGCGCGCGCGTGTGCGTGTCTGGTCCATGGTGTGGAGTACTCTGGATAATTCCTGTCTGTTGATGTTTCTTTGCATGCCCTTGACCACCCACAGTGAATCTTAATTCAGTTCCTGGCCTGGAGATTTGCCTTTTTAGCAGTTTTCAGCATTTGTCTCAGTCTGTACTGTGTGGTTTTTATGTGCTGTGAAACTTCATCCGTATTAGGACAACTGTTTGAGAATAAAGCAGCACATACAACCGCAATTATTTGACAGTCAATACAAAGTAAAATCCTCACTGTTCATTTTTCTCTGAGAGTGTACAAATATAATCAAATGGAGCCCTAGGTTTTTAATAGTTATCTTATATCCACGCAGCACATTTCCATGCAAGATTGCCCACTGTTTATTGTTTATCTCTGTTTTAAATCCCAAATTAATAGCTTTTTAGGTAGGGCAATAGATAAGGGACAACTTTTTCTTTTTTACATACTAATCCATAATGTAGATAACAATATCAGTTGTTAAAAATATATATTATATGGAAATGACTTAAAATGAGAAAAGTTCTCCTCAACTGCTGATAAAGCAGCTCCTGGTATGAAAAATACTTACATCACGCATGGAGAAGTTATTACTTTTACACAGTGTTGACTGTACTTGGTATAATATTGGCCTATAAATGTCCTTTGTAAACGTCTCACATTCAAAAACCAACTGTAGTTGCAATAACCTGGAAGCCTTTCTACTGTATATTGAAGATAAGTATCCTTATATTTGTTTATATGGAGCTTGGGTGAGTTACCAGGGTTGACTAGTTCCTTGTGCACCACCTCATGAGAACATGCCTATGCCTGCGTATACCTCCTCAAATGTGTAGGGTTTGGCAATAATAATGATATTATATCGATATCGTGATATGAGTCGATGAAAAATTGCCAGAAATTGCCGTAAATAGCAGATCTACTAGGTCACAATGCGTCACATCGCGATGCGTTGTAAGCTCGTAGATCTGCTGTTTTCTCAATTTTTTACTGTTTTAAATTTTTGAAAAAGAAAACTTAAATTATCTTCACAATACGATATTATCATCACAATATAGATTTTGCACATATCACAAAGCCCTACATATATTACACTCATCACCTCCTCAGCTATTGCTGTGCTCATTGAAACATGGAACCCCTCACTCATTGTAACACACCAGGGTCTCCCATGCAGTTAAGAATTAGACCTAATGAAACATGCTTAATGTAAATCAGATCAGTCTATGATGTGACTCAGCTCCACCCTGCCATCCCCAAAATGAATGTCATTGTTCCCCCTTCTGCTAGCCCACGGCTTTTGATTGGTCTTTGGGGGGGGGGGGGGGTCCAGCGTTGTCCAATGTAAAACTCGAGTCACTTCCTGACTTGCCTACGTAATGGAAATACGAGTCAAATAGGACCTGCATGGCCAGACTGGGTAGCGAAGTGAGATTCCAGGCTAGCAGACCCTTATATTTAGCTGTATCCTCTTATGAGCAGGCTGGGCTTCATGTGACATTTAGAAACTGTCAATAATTGGGCGTGCATTTTGATTAGTTTAAGCGCATGGAAATGTTTGACAACCCAAGAGACAGATAATCAGTAGTACGATGTTGTTGACGAGTTGTGCGTGTGCGTGCGCGTGCACGTGTCTTACACACAGGGTCACATTCAGTAGGGGTGTGGGAAATCGATTCTCGCGATTCTCATGTTGGACGATTCAGAATCGATTCTTTCTTTTTTTGAAGTATTTTTGTTTAATGAAATTTTCGATTTTGAATCGGAATCGAGAATCGTTTGTTTTGAAAACATCTGGAAAAAACGGAATCGTGACCCCCAGAATCGGAATCGAATCGTGAGATAGCAGAAGATTCACAGCCCTAACATTCAGCCTGACAAAATGGGCAGATGAAAAGGATCAGCATGATCAGGGAGCAATCTCTGAATGCCCACATAAAGTGTGCAAACACACACGTATCATGCACACATGCATGTGCGCACACATACATACATGCGGGCACACATACAGGCACACATACAGGCACACACGCACTCACACACACAGAAGTGGTATTAGGTACACATAGCTACAAACACATGCATATGGATAAACAGACCCAGCACGTGCAGAGAAACATCGAGGGTGGTCTCGGTCATAGCAAAGCTCTACCGGGGACGATAAACGTCAGTTCTCATCTCATCACCACATGACCCTCTGCACTCGTTTTATGTCCCCTTCTCTACATCCATGGCTGGATGGACAAATAGAGAGAAAAGAGAGAGAGATTATGTTCTGAGGCTAAAATTAGCCATGATTTGTCCCCTGTTTTGCAAGGACATAGAGGTGTTGGGCACGAACGCATGCACACATGTGCACGCGCGTGTGTGCGCACACACACACACACACACACACACACACACACACACACACACACACACACACACACACACACACACACACACACACACACACACACACACACACACACACACACCCCCACACACACACGCACACATACTATTCTTCCTCTTCTGTCTATTACTTTATTCACTGCCATGTACCCATGCAATTTTTTTGTTAAAAACAACAACATACAACTGCACTTCACACTGTCAAAAGGGTAAACACAAGAAAGCTTTACTGGTGTGTGTGTGTGTGTGTGTGTGTGTGTGTGTGTGTGTGTGTGTGTGTGTGTGTGTGTGTGTGTGTGTGTGTGTGTGTGTGTGTGTGTGTGTGTGTGTGTGTGTGTGTGTGTGTGTGTGTGTGTGCGCGCGCGACAAGGGGGTTAGGGTTGCAGAGGGAGTTATTACATACCCACATATATTAAAATTATTAATTATTATTAAAATTCCTAAACGTAACATGGCCATATATAGAGAGGTGGGTGTCATGTGGCATGCAAACACACGTCACAAAAAAAGACGTGGGATGCAAACACACGTCACAGAAAAAGACGCTTCACGTAAACACTCGTCATAATGCATACATAATGCATTAATACAATACATTTTCTAGAGATGACAAAGATAGTTTTTCATTGTGCAGGGTGGTGATAAAAAAATACTGGCGCATAATAAACAATGCTTAAGAAACAACATATTTATGTGTAATATAAATTAGTGAGGCTTATTATGTCATAATAAATTATATAGTGAATTCTAGCCCTGGCTTTTTACGATGCCCACAGCGATGTATCATCGTGTACATTATCTGTTTATCTGTCTGTGTGTGAGTCTGTCTGTGAACAAAATACTGTTACTTGGATGGTTGGATTTTCATGAAACTTGTCGGGAATGATCAGTATAGGATGCCCCAACGGCTTGATTCACATTTGGGTCAAAAAGGTAAGACAATCAATCAATCAATCAATCAATCAAAGTTGTTGCATAGCAAACAAGATTGGTGTGGGCAAGGTTTGCCTCCCTAGGAGTGTTTGATTTAATTTTGTCTCATGCTGCAGTCACTGTATCAGCTTTGTCAACTTGACTGTTAGTCACCACAACCACAATTTACAAAGTCATTCATAACAGTCAAGATAATAAAGGCATTCATAAAGACAAATAAATAATTTTGTCCTTTTCCCCCCCACATTCCTACACTATATCCCACCCCTCCTTCCCTTTCTCTACCATCTGTACCCTTTGCCCCACCTCTCCTACTCTTGTCTCTGTTCTCACCCCTTTAGGAGATCACGGACTATGAACTGCAGGATTTGGTGTTGAAGTCCATCGGTCGGCTGACGGTGATACGCCAGACCTTCCCCATGCCGCAGAACACCACCCAGCGCTGCGTCAAACACAACCACAGGATCAACACCTCCCTCTGTGACCCCAAAAACCCCAAGTCTCAGCAGCTAGAGGTGAGCAACGGGCTTGTCACAATTATTACATAATCGCCTAATCACAATTACAGAATGATAATCGCAATTATTTTGCATTATCGTCATAATCGTTTCCATGTTGAAAAATGCTCCTACATTTTCAAACATTTTCCAGAAATAGCGGAAATAGCAGCTATTTCCACAGTTTTATCAAAGTAGTATCAAGTATCAAATTATTAAATACGTCAGTCATTTGTTCATATTTAAGGTATTTGTCATATCTGTGCTGTGCAATTTCTGTTTACGAAGCCTAAAAGCCAAACAGAAATGTATTTTTTATTTATGTTCCAATGTTCAATGCAAAAAACACAATTGAATCGTCCATCGCAATTATTTGGGTGACAATTAATCAAGTAAAGTTTCATGACCGTGACAGCCCTATGGTGGCATCAGAAAACGAACCGATCTATAGCCAGTGGCTATAGTAAGCGACGCACTCTGGGGGGGCCCCACCGCGGGGGGGGGGGGGGGGGGGCATTTACCGCACCGTACCCAGCACCATCTCCATTGCCGTTTGCGAAAGCCCCCCTCGTCCTTGCGTTGGGGCCCCGCGATTTTGCGCTACGCCACTGTCTATAGCAGAATATAAGAATATAACACACAACCAATAACCACTGTGACCTTCTGAGGCATCTCTGTGTGTCTGTCTGGCTCGCTGTCTGAATATATGTATGCACATGAGTCTGACCTTACTAGAGTCACCTGCAACTCTTTCAAAGTCACCTGCTCTTCAATTTATTCAAACATGGCTTGTGGGGTTCTGTTTCATTGTTCTGAAATGTGCCCCTGTGCTGTATTTTACCACTTCACAGCGTGTGTTTCATTTGAGTCGACTTCTTCTGGAACTGTCAAACAGCATCCTTCGCTCTGTCAAGCATTCTAAGACAGCTCCCAGTGATCTTGTATTAACATTCAATTAGAATTACTTTCACGCATTTAGCAGTCATTTAGCATAGTGCAAAATTGTGACAAGTGCAAAATCTGAGTTTTTTTGCACTTGAACAACCAGGGTAAATAGTCACATAAACTAAAAATCTAACCTAGCATGTCTAAACAACAAGCTGTCAAATGAACAGTTTCTCTCTCCAATCAAGGTGCTTCTAATATATATTTTTCACTACACTAAATGGAGCAGAGCCTTAATCAGTATCATCGGTAACACCTGTGAAGGAATTAACATTGGCAATGTTACGCATGGAACCCACTGGACGCACAAGCGGATGCTGCCTTACTTCCTGCTCCCATGTTTATGCATGCAGCCGCTCTCACTGGTTGTGCAAGGACGCTCAGCTCGCACACTTGAAGACAATTTTGACAGCCTACCTTGTCACCTTGTCACGCTTACATGAGCCACCTTCTTTCATTAACCCATTAAATTAATCTAATTGATGATTCATTAAGATGAGCGCTGATCGAAAGATCAGATTTATGTCCTGTTTAGTATAAATGATAGCTAGATTGTGACAACTATCTAGCTGCATGCTAGATAGTTGCATGTAACAGATCAGAATATGATACGATAGTTCTGCACTTGTGCGTTATTACATTCTGTACATGACAAATGAGTCCAGAGTGAACACATCAAAACCCACCACCGAATATCCGGAGGCAGAGCTTGTCATTCCATAAAGCTACAGAAATTATAGCCCTACCAACCATGATATAATGGAAAATATTCAGTAACATTTTACTTATCTTGTCTCGTATACTGACACATTCTAATGATACAGGCTCTGAGACAGTATAGAAAAGTAATCAGTTATGTCAATACTGATGATGACAACTTTTGGCTGCTTTCACGACAGCGACAAATGCGCTCAGAAAAAGCTGCTGGTGAGAACAGTCGCGCGCAAACCCGCGCGCAGAGTAAAGTGCGTGTGCAAATGCACATCTGTTGAGCGCGAGGCGTTACATTGCAAATCTCTTTATGTCATTATGGCTGCCATGAAAAATGTCTATTATGCCCTGGCTCCCTTATGTATCCCAAACACATAGTATAGTTCCATTAGAAGACAAAACAAAAATGGACTTGCGTGCACATTAGTTGGAGGCAACACAATTCATCAACAATATCATCACGGAGAAGACAGACTGTCACTTTTTTGTTTTTTCTTCCTTCCCTTCCCTCTCTCAGGCTCTCTTCACTTATTTGATTTTTGTGGATGTGTCCCCCGGGGCAGCAATATGTATACAATTCTTATCTCGTTGTGTGTGCGTGCATCACGGTGCCATCAAAGACACCAGGGGAAGCAAAAGGAGGAGAAAATGCGCTCTTATTTATGTGCTAGGACAGAATGAAATCAAATTAAAGTGCTGTTGATTTATGTGGATGCAGAGGTGGCCTGGAGGGACATATCTGATGAAAGTTGTAAAGTAATGTGTGGAAATAGAAATAATGGCCTTGATGTCTTGGCATTCCTAAGACAGTGCTGGCTGTATTTTGGATATAATGACATCAATTTGTTGAGGAATGTGTCCAAACTACATCTGGCATATACACAAATCCACGGAGCGCTGCCCTGCGCGCAGCCATTGCTGCGGTGTCAACGCTCCGCGGACGCGACACCGCAGCAATGGCCGCCTACAGGCAGCTACAGGCAGCGCGTCTGTGGATTTGTCTATATAAGTATATAGATTATCACATTCATCATTGTCCGGGGACGGTTGCCCAGGCATGGCCACATCAGTCCTTGCCTACAGCTTGGCTTTGATATGATGGCCCTCTGTTGGATAATGAGGGAAATTACTAATGTTGGGAGATCATTCATTTATCACATCCCCATGGCCTTATTTATTCACAAAGACAATGAGAAAATAGCATTTGATCAACACTAATTCAATAAATAGATACGGTCATTGATGATGAACTGCCTCAGCAGACAAAATGATTGGCCCACTGGAATTGTCTGAGTGTATGGGGAGGGAGCTGGCTGTAGGGCTGAATATCAAACTGGTTTGATTTTAAAGCACAATTCAAATTATAAAGAGAAATTGCATTTAAGTGTGTAATATTACAGTTATCTTGCTTTTTAGCTTGTGTTGAACAAAAAATACAACTGGCATTTCAGTGCCTCCTCTGTTGAAAACATAAACCACAGCATGCATACAGTACAGTATGGGTCATTGCATTGACACATAACTTAAAATTTATATATAACAAAATAAATGCATGCCTATTCTTGAGCTGAAAAGATCCAATAAATCAACATCAAACCACTATTCGATAAAAATATATATATATTTTTTTTAGTGGCTTTAGTTCTACAGCAGACACGCAGCTGTGAGCTCTGGTGTGACGTCAACTCGCATTCCTTGAGTCGAGTCATCAATGCCATTGAAAAAAAATCAAAACACTTTTTTTTTTAAATGTTATTATTTTATTTTTTATAATCAAATCGATTAATCGAATATTCGAATACTTATAGGTCGAATAATTCGAATACTAAAAATCACTATTCGTGAATGCCCTACATGGCAGAGAAGCTTGGAACCCAGTTCAGCTCCGGACAGAGTGAGAGTTGGAAGCAATCTAAAAAGCCCTGTTTGGAAATACTGTACGTTTTAGGTCAGTGAATGTCAAAATTGTGGAACCTCGAGACGAGTTGAATGCAAGCAATGTAAGCAACAGATGGCCTACCATTCATCCATCATTCCAGCCATCTTCATCAGCTTATCCAGAGTCGGGTCACTGGGGTAACAGTTCCAGCAGAGAATGCCGGACTTCCCTTGCCACATTAGCTACATCAAACTGGGGGATCCTGGGGCATTCCAAGGCCAGCGTGGAGATAGAATCCCCTCATCTGGTCCTTGGTCTGCCCTGTAGCCTGCGCTCAGCACCCTGAGGACCTCCCTAGGCAGATGCCCAGGAAGCATCCGTACTAGATGCCCGAACCACCTTAACTGGCTCCTTTCCATGTAAAGGAGTCTCTCTTCGAGTGTCTCCCGGCCGGGTGACTGAACTTTTTACCTCTGAAATGGCCTACCATTTCCCTCAAAACCAAATCAGTTTATTTTGCACTGCCCAACACACGCTTATGATCTGCAGCACTACAAGAGGCTTAGCATGAAGAAGCTCTCTACAGCCCGAAAGTTCTCTCTACTTTGTCCTCAGACAAGCCCTCCTTCGGCGTCTCCAGTCAACCCTGATTCTCCATGGGCATGCCAATATACAGGGTATGGGCGTATTCTAATGACATCAGGGATCTCCATATATGGGCATAAAAGGGACACAGGTAGTGAGACATACAGATATCTCCATATAAGAGCACAAAGGCGGGACATAGACAGACGGTACTCTGACAAATCCCTCGATACGATGACTCAGACATATTGGTCGGCGGTGCGACGTAGGCGTACTGTAGTTTTTAAATAATCTGAGTATTTCTTCCACCACTGAATATAGCTTATCACCCTGTCTGTCCTTTAATCTTTCCCCTCACCCAGGCCGAATAAAGACTGGGTTTTTGATAAATATAAAGTATGTTTGAAATACATTTATAAATGGAAAGCCCTCAAGGGAAAAGTATTTGTTTGAACCAGTTTGAGTACTTTTAAACGGATATACTGATTGACAACTGAAAAAGTAAATAAGGCCATTAATGGATCAAGGGAACCATGAGACCTGGTACTACCAGACCCCTAGTGGTTGAAAGATCAGAGCACTACGTCACGCTAAGCTTGGCCAATCAAAAAGAGGAGAGAAGACAGACCTCTTTTATGCCCATGTATGGACAAAAACGTTTGGAGAGGGGGACTGACAAAGCCTCATGTAGGCCCGACCCCCCTCTCCCCCTCTTTTATGCCCATGTATGGACGAAAACGTTTGGAGAGGGGGACCGACAAAGCCTCATGTAGGCCCGACCCCCTGGGTCTGGCAAAAATGGTCTTTGTTTATGTATGACTGTATACTTTAATTGAATCTGAGAATAGAAGGTGAAATTGACTGATGCTTGTATGGTCTTTCTCCCTCTTAAACACCCCTGTGTTTTCTACTTTTCAGGGAACAGTAGAAAACACAGTGCCCCTATGAGACAAAAACACATAAATATGAGCATGCCCTTGAAGCACTAAATAATATAAATCCAGCATACCCCATATGAATCAAATACAACTGTAAAAAATATGTATTATTATTATCATTATTATTATTATTATAGTGGTAGTTATAATATAGATATTCTGCTGAGCTTATAATGCATTATGACCAGCGCTTGAAATATGTCATAATTGTTATAAGTTGTCATACATGATTATAAACATTTATAAGGAGTGTTAAATAATGGCTTATAATCGCATTATAATGCATTGTAAATGTGCATATAATTCATTATAGACCCAACCTTCAAATAGTGTTACGTTACCTATTGGGTGGAAAGGCTATAATCAGTCAAGGACAATGCTTTCCATGAGAGAGGAGAGGTGTTTAAAACACTTTGTCCAACATAGTCGTGACCAACAGAGTGTGTGTGTGTGTGTGTGTGTGTGTGTGTGTGTGTGTGTGTGTGTGTGTGTGTGCGTGTGCGCGCGCGCGAGCGAGAGAGAGAAAGGGAGGGACAGAGGAAGTAGACGTAGATCAGCTCAAAGAGTGGCCCAGAAGAAGCCTAATTTCACACTGCACTGAAGCACATCAACACTCTCTCTCTAACACACACACACACACACACACACACACACACACACACACACACACACAAAGAATGGTTGCTTAGGTTGCAAAATTCTCTGTACATTCAAGGTCCCATTGGAACAGATGATTTTCACCTTAAGACTCACCATGTCTGCAAGTAGAGCCTTTCTTTCTTTCTTTCCTGCTTTCTTTTCTCCTCCACATCAAAGATGATGAGGGATGGGGGTGTTTAGTAGGGATAAAGAAAGCATTGCTGTCGGGCAGAAACCTCGTATCTCCATATTTCAACTTTTATGTTTTGTTTTTTTTCTGTACATGAATGCCCTACTTCATCATACAAGAGTTGTAACTATTTTAAATAGTTACTGTATAAAAATAATAATGAAAAAGTAACGGTTTTGGAAGGTTGCCACCCGACAGCAACGAAATGCAGACTCCATATGTGGAGGGGGCAGAGAGCAAGGGGATGAAAGCAGATCCCACTCAGCCTTACTTCAGGCTCCAGTAATTGTGTATTGTTTATGTAGATTGGTGAGAGTGCACACTAATGTAATTGCTACTGTCTCTCACATAGTGGGTGCTGCAGCCATCAGCAACTGTGTGTGTGCGTGTGCGTGTGTGTGTGTGTGTGTGTGTGTGTGTGTGTGTGTGTGTGTGTGTGTGTGTGTGTGTGTGTGTGTGTGTGTGTGTGTGTGTGTGTGTGTGTGTGTGTGTGTGATCATCTGTACTTCCGTATACTATGTGTTTGTTAATTTTATTCATACACATTGACACCATGGCATTATGCCATCTCTTAATCCATCGTAAAAATATTTATTGTACTTAAAATAATTGAGTTCAGCTTCATTGAGCTCTGTTCTGGAGTCATTTTTACAATAAGCTGCGTGCATCCCTTGTCGATATCAAATGCAGAGAGCCGTCCGAATCTCAACATTCAGAATGAGTTTAAATGACAAAACAACATTTTGAGAGCTTGTAGATCGACTATTTGTTGCACAATGATGTACAATATATATGGCTTAGGTGGTTAAGGTGCATGTCAAGGAATGTTGGATTCTGGGTGCACACACACTTTCGCTGTTGTAACCACCCTGCACTGGAAATTGGAATATCCTCTCAGAACCAAACCAGTGTGTTCCTGTTGTGTCATCCTCACTGACGTCCTTCAGATCTTAACGGTGAACCATAATTGCCATAGGCTATGAGTAGGTCCATACTGTATCTGTTGTCGACCTTGTGACATTCAAAGGACAGGTCACATCGCTCTAGATGGCTCAATTGTTGAATGGTTCAGCACCACCGCATATGGACAGCGACACGCCTTGTGAGAGAACACAAGAGAGCAAAGTACTTTGAAACTTTCTTTAAACTCCAAATAACAATAGACAAGATAGATATGCTGGCCTACAACATTACACGACATATTCAAAGAGGCAAAAATGACAGAGAGAGAAAGACAGACAGAAAGATAGAAAGAGACGATGATGCTTGTCTCCCCCCCCCCCTTTTTTATGTCCTTTGGGGGAAAAAAGGGGAAACACTGCATTCACATCAACAGCACAACATCAACCTCGCAGCTTCTTTAAAAGTAACCACAAGCAACAAGGCAAACTTTGTTAAACCTTCACAGGGGTAACAAAATAAAACCAACTACATGACACAAAGCCATTTCAACCCCATCCCATTTCACACTGGACAGAGTCCAGTGTGCAGGTACTGTTGATTACACTGTCACTCCACCTGGCCTCCATCAAGAAGTGGACATCAAAGGAACCAAGATTAGAAAACAAACCCACGAACAAAAGTACTGCCGTAAATCTACATGTATAAAATGTTCCACTGCTTCAGCCTTTCTTCTGTAGCAAAATACTTAAATCAATAATGGAACATAATAATAATAATAATAATAATAATAATAATAATAATATATTATACATTGCATTAAATCACCTGTCCGTTGAGGGAGCAGATGCTTACTGTTACTATTACTATTCATACACTGGATTTGTATACCAAATACATCTTTGCATAATAAATCTGTAGAAGTGTTTGTATCTGAATCCCAAAGAACCTGTTATGAATGTTCAGTTGTCTTAGTGATGATACACGGTGACCTTTGTTCCTCAATGGCCACGTCAGTTGAGCTATTGAGACTATTATTTAGTGAGTGTGTGTCCACTCGCATGCATGTGAACGCGCGCATACATGCGTGCAAGCAAGCTAGCACAGAAACAGTGCGGTTGGACTAATGGCCTCTCCATCCTATTCATTACATTGTTTGTTTGTGTGTGTGTGTGTGTGTGTGTGTGTGTGTGTGTGTGTGTGTGTGTGTGTGTGTGTGTGTGTGTGTGTGTGTGTGTGTGTGTGTGTGTGTGTGTGTGTGTGTGTGTGTGTGTGTGTGAATGAGTGTGCGGTAGGCAATTAGTCATGTGTGTTTGTCACTCTATTTATTATCCTCTCATTAACATGGAGACAACAGGCTCAGTAAATCACACATTAATCGATCACATACTTAATCACCCCGCCCTCCTATTTTCAGATACAGTGGCACCCAGAGTCTATCAATTCCTTTAATGAATTTCAGCCTAAAATATTTAGTATACACTAGTGTGCGTCTGTGTTTTTGTGTGTGGTGCGAGTGCGCAAGCACGCATAGTCGCATACAGTAGTCCATGCGTTGCGCATGGTTGAGTTTGTGGTTATACAATGTAGGTGATTGACCTTCCACACGCACAGGTGCACAGAACATAAAAGAGGGTAATTTTAGCTCAGACTGGGGGATAATTATATGAACATTAACGCCACTATAGGACTAACCATCTCACTGCGAGGAGAGGTGAGAAAGAGAGCAGTCATGTCAGAGAAGCGGGTGAGCAGAGCTGGAATTGACAGCCTGCTTGCTTGCTATAGGGTTGTTGTGTTGTTGTTGTTTTCTTCTTTGATTAAAAGCCCTGATGGGAAGTGAGGCAACAATGGACAAGGAGGAGCAAAGGTCATACAGCTTTTATAGTCTGCAAGCAAGAGAAGCATGTGTTCACACTGCCTTCCTCCCACGCTGAGAAGCTGGCATCCCACTATGGAAGTGTGATGTCCAGCTAAGCTATAGCCTACGCTGCACTGATGCCATCCTACTGCTGCTCTTGCGTAAACAAAAATACTAGTGCTGTCAGGCGGTTACAATTTTGTAAACCCTGTCTACAGGGTTTAAAATTCTTCATCACCACAACTGTTTTTCATCATTTTGTACTCCCAGAGGGCCTTTTTTAAATTAATGTGAATTTGAAAACTGTGAGAGTGTGTGGTTGGGGGGGGGGGGGTCACCTCTGCATGCTGTCCACACTCCACACAGACAGCACTATTGCTGCAGAGCAAGCCTGTACAGATAATGAAATGCCATCAATTATACTGTAGAACGGTTCATTACATTTCCTTAATTTTTTTGTATTCAGTTGAGACAGAAAAAGCTTCCTACGCAGCAATGCATTGTTGTTATGAATACAAATACATACACATGACTCTTCACTTGGCCCGGCTCAGTTTAAAAACTACTATGATTGGGCCATTGTGTGGAATTGGTGTACTGGAAAAGTGCACTCTTTTACATCTGTAATCTTGTGATGCTGACTCTGATAACTGCCCTTCACATGATGTACAGTATGCTAATGGTTAATTGCATTTATATAGTGCCTTTATAAGCACTGTTACGATGTGTGTGACATTCACCCTGTTCACACATACATTCATACACTGGAGGTAAGGTACCAAGTTTGGGAGTAGTTTTTTCAGTTACTTCCTCATGGACACTTTGACACAAGGCCAGGAGGAGCCAGGGATCCAATTGGTAACCTTCCAGTTCTCAGTTCGATCCTAGTTTGATCGATTCTCCCGTTCCACCTCCTGAGCCACTGCCGCCCCACTGATATTAACATAATGATGAATAATTACAGCCTACACAGGCACATGCTCTCATTGTTAACAATCATAGATGTACTTGATAGGCTGTCACACTGCAATCACTAAGATGGTAAATAATAAATAAATAAAATACAAATAAAGAAGGGCTTTTATTTGGGCTTCCTTGACAAGTTCTGTTGATTTAGGCAAAGAAATGAAAGGAGACAGTTGTGTAAAATGCTACTGGTATGATGTCAACAATGAACGTCAGCATTTTCCATGGGTTCTACATGGTACACATGGGATGGGGAAATAGGCACGAGACCTGTGCCAATCTACAGTATGTGGCTGTACCTGCCATCAGTCACACCAGAACTGGAAGGGTTAAATCTATTGCATGCTCTGCCAAAAATAGGCAGGACCAGTTGCTTGAAAGAAGTGTTTTTGTTATTATTTTTGTATTATTTTCCTTTAATCCAATAATGACTTTTACAGTTTGTGTCTTTTAGTCTGTTCCTTACAACATGGTTGTCCAATACTGTACTCTGTACAGTATATTGCCATTACACAAGTCTAGAACATCTGCAGTACAAAAGTCTAGGTTTTACTGTAAAAACCACTGTGATTGTCTATGATTCCTGATTTTGTTTTTTGTTTCTACTCTCTGCAGATTACCAACCGCTACATCTATGATACTGTGTTGCTATTGGCCAATACCTTCCACAGGAAGTTGGAGGACAGGAAGTGGCACAGCATGGCAAGCCTGACCTGCATCAGGAAGAACTCCAAGCCTTGGCAAGGAGGAAAGAGCATGCTCGAGCATGTTAAAAAGGTACGGAAACTTGCGCATGCATGCATGCATACACACACACACACACACACACACACACACACACACACACACACGAACACGCGTGTTCGCACACGCAAAGGCAAATGCTGGATACTACTGTATTTTACCTGATCTTTTTGTGCTCTGTGAGCTTCAATCAAGTTTTACACTTTTAAGAATGTCGCAGGGGTAATGAGCATGTTTTCTCCAGTTCCAGGAGAAAGTTGACTTTTGTACAGGAGCGAATCCTGCGGCAGTTTATTTTATGAATCTCTGCCTTTCACCTTGAGATCAGGCATAGGTGTCTGGCAACTCTTTCATCACTGTTAAATCCGATTGGATCAATGCCCTCTGTTTAGATATCAATAAAAAAAACTGCTCTGCGGATGGCAGTTTGACTGAATGATGAAGCCAAGTGAAATGCTAATTTAGGATTAGTGTCAGGCGATAATAAATCCGCTGCATTGGCTTTCATATCTATCTCTGTTTTTCACCTTGAGATCATGTCACTTGGCAACACTTGGCAACATTTTCATCAGCCAGCCACGGTTGTTAAACGAGCCCTGATGGTCGTCTCTGCTGAGTTGCATTCAAGAGCCCCAAGAGATAATAGAGTTGTGTTCAACAGACCCAGTATCGGTGTCATCTCCTGAGCACCTGCAATGTGCTCTGGCAGCTCTGCCACCCGTTAGCATTGTGATTGTTTGTGTGTGAGTGGTGTGCTTGTGTCTGTGCGTGTATTTTAATCACTGTTTTGGCATCTGGAGCCATTAGGACTATTAATGACAAATACTAATATGTTGCTGTTAGGATGAGTAGTTCCATCAATGTGTGTGTTTGGCACTCATTGGCAAAACAGGAGAGGTGGAGATTACAAGACTAGGTCAAAACCTAGTATATGGCTAGACCATGTTTGAAATACTGGAAGACTTTTAATGTGATGGGACTAGGACTGCGCAAGTTCAGCCAAACTTATCAAGGGGGCCGGGCTATATCCTCCATTAGAATAAAAGTCTGTCAGCCTATCAATCATAACATTCTTTCGACAGAAATCTGTGATTAATACTACTACTACTAAAAATAATAATAATGACTGAAATAATCACACTGCAGGGTTGATTATGGATAGACTATATCCCATAGCCTGGAGGGAAGATGGCTCTGCCATTGGCTAGTTTGTCCATAGGGGAACAAGGCACCAAGCCAAGGAGAGAACCCGGCAAAGAACAAGTTGGGATACACCATGCACTTTTATCTCCATCGAATATTCACAGATCACAGATCCATCTTTTCCCCTTTGATCTACCCGTAACCCTCTATATCTCTACGTCTTTATCTTTGAACAGAAAGCTAATTGTTGTGAATGCATTGCGCTAACCAATACTGAGCAGTTGACATTAATTAACCCCTCACTTATGAGCTCTGATAAACAGTGTCTGGATTGGTTTCACTCCGGCTATGCTTTCAGGAAGCCAATAAACATGTTAGGCTAATTATCCCATGTGGACATCTCTGTGTGAGTGTGTGTACACAATCATGCACATACAAACGCAAGTGTGTGCATGTCTCTAGTGGCACTTTGGCTGCTGGTATGCTTGTATAGGTCTGCCTTTGCTTATGCTATACTATTCCCTCAACCCTACAGTATGTTCCCTCAGGGTTGGGTTTAGGGTTAGTGTTAGGGTGTTTGCTAGAATATGTTAATACAATATAAATAGCACATATTAATAGCACACCACTGCAGTGGTGTCTCCCTACTCTTCCGTTGAGAAATAAGAGACTCTGACAGTCTCCCTAAAGCACTTCTCTCCCTACCCACCTGTCTCCTCTCCTGTCTTGACAAATGGAAATAGAAATCTTTTTAAACACTTCTCCTATAAGTAAAACCTGCTTCACAACAACAATGCTGTAACTTGTAACTAAGATATTAGCCGCAAAATATTTTCTTACGTGTATGGATTCAATAGATTATCAAGAAGTTCCACCTTCTCTTGACAATACATTTCCTAGTTGCTGAGGTGCATTCACAATTCACTTTTTATTTTATTTTTTGTGATTGGACACAATTCGACATTAAGTCAATATGAAGCAAGGTACATGGATTAATCGAATAACCGAGGAGCTTTATTTTTTAAATATCAACAAATAGATGAACCAATTAAGCCCTATTTTACACTTTGTCACACAACGGTGTCATACAAATATAGTGCAAATAGCCGATCTACAAGCTCACTGCGCATGGCGATGTGACTGTCTCATCCGTTTGTATGCTGCTCCATTCTCATTCTCTCTCTCATTCTCTCTCTTGTACAGCGTGTGTGTGTGTGTTCGCACGTAGCACATTCTACACACAAACGCACACTCACCCACACCTCCACACAAAGGTGCACAACCCCACAGTGTGAGTTACAGGAAGAGTTATCACACCTCTGTCACTCTAAAACAGTCAGTGTTACTTTTATCTGGTCACACTACTAGAGGGCAGGACAAACACTGCGTGCGTGCGCCAAGGGGCTAGCATCCAGCTTGTAAATTGAGGCTATATAGGAAGTGTGACAGTTCATATGAATGGCCTGTAGTCTTGCTGTTTCACCGCTGTTTCACCGCTGTTTCACCGCTGTTTCACCCCTGCTGGTTGCAAAAGCAATTATGCTCTATTCAAGTGGATGGGTTTTTGCCCGAACTTTACACTTGATTTTATTACCTTAATAAACATTGTCATAAATACTATATGCTTCCAGTCGCTAGTTTAAAGTCTTCTTTCAATCACCATGATATGCGTTTTGGTAAATTATGGTCCCATTAATTTAAAAATGAATGATGAGTAGGGTATGTTTCTAGGGTTTTTACTGGTTCTACCGAGTGAAGACCCGCCCTCGCTGCGGTTTCCGTTTGCATTTCGGACCGGATATCAACCGGATATAGAAAGATGGCGGATTTGAAATTGCTGCAAAATAGGCTTCATTTACGATCTGTAGAAACCAATGGCGTGATGCTGTCCATATTTTTTTACGGTCTATGGCGCGCACATATTTACATGGTAAATGGTAAATGGTGCATTTATATAGCGCCTTTATCCAAGGCGCTTTACAATGATTACATTCACCCATTCACACACCGATGGCGGAGGAAACCATGCAAAGCACCAACCTGCTCATCGGGAACAATTAGGGGTTCAGTGTCTTGCTCAAGGACACTTTGACCCTGGGGGAGCCCGGGATCGAACTGGGAACCGGACGTGGCGGCTCTACCTCCTGAGCCACTGCTGCCCCATGTACATGCCACTGTTCCAACAAAATGTGCTATTGTTGTCAAGTGATTGTCACCACACACACACACAGAGACACACACACATTTAGATACATCATGAGGTCTTTAAGCCATACAGATGCCTTAGGGGCCACTGTTGATTTCCACTTCAATAATCCTTCTTTTTGCTAATAAAGCTAATTATACCCCTCCCAATAGGTTGGTGATCTGATAAAACTCCAAACAACGTCATCTCTGTACACAGTGACAGCTCTATGTTCCAAGCTTCAGCAAGGTGTTTAACAGCAGTCCAGTAGCCTTGTAGGCGGGGACATGACCAAAACATGTGTGTCATGTTCACTGGAGACATAATGACATCTATTACAGGAATCTGTGATGCTGGGGTATATTTTAGAAAGTTTGAAATTAGTGAAATAAATACGGTGCACCACTTTAAATTGTATTAGGTTCAGCCTAGCGCATGATGTACTGTCATTTAACTCTTGTTAAAGAATCCTCCCAGAATTCATCATCTATAGCCCTACCCAGTTCGTGTTCCCAATCTTTTTAATTTTGTCCAAAAAAATTACTAGAAATGACACCTTTGAAAGTAGACCTTTCCCAGTCATGGTGATGTCCAAAATTGTGTCAATTAACGAATTGGGGATTTTTGGAAGCAGTTTTTTTTTATCGGAACAGATGAGAATTTGGGAGGTTAACTTATCACACAGTTTGCTGAAGCTACAAAATATGTTGTCTAAAGATCCCTTAACTTAACAAGGCCTGCTCTCTGCCACAAAGAAAAGGCTGCATTATTCTTGGGCGGGGGAAAAAGGTGTTTTTTCTGAATAGGAATAGGACTATGGTTAGACATTCCTCTGAGTCCAAGGGCAACTCTGAATTGAGACCAAATTATTAAAGTAGAGAGTAGAGACAACAATTGGATTAGCTGAGAATGTTTTAGGTTAAATAGGCAATTTAAATGAAAGTAAGGCTAGAATTGTACGGGTAGTAAGACATGATTTGGTTTCAAGTTCACCCCAGGTCAGTGTAGGTTCCTGTATCCAGAGTATCCTTTTGTGTATATTAGCTGCCCAATAATAATTAGGCAAAGCTAATCCACCTATTGTTACTATATTTTAAAGAACAAGACACGACAAGTCATGTATACCAGCATGCCTTCTGTTGTAACACAGCCTAACACAGTAGGAACAAATTTAGCTGAAATGACTACTTTACCCATAATGCACCCGGCTAACAGTGCGTCCACCACGGCAGAGCTGTAGACATTATTGGCAGGTTGCTGTGTGTGTGTGTGTGTGTGTGTGTGTGTGTGTGTGTGTGTGTGTGTGTGTGTGTGTGTGTGTGTGTGTGTGTGTGTGTGTGTGTGTGTGTGTGTGTGTGTGTGTGTGTGTGTGTGTGTGTGTGTGTGTGTGTGTCTGCTGCTGCTCTCTGCGCCTAGAGCAGTTTGCCGTGGGAGGACGGGACCGCCGTTCAGAGTATGGGATGTCTCTCCCCAGAGTATGGGAATGTCTCCATTGGCTTAAAGGACAGCCAATGATAGAAAACATTTCGCGAATATGTCGTGAAATTACTAGAGCTCGGTCTCTTTATAGACCCGCATTGCATGCTGGTAACAATATTGGATACTGACAA
Source organism: Gymnoscopelus braueri (assembly GCF_963280865.1). Lineage (NCBI taxonomy): Eukaryota > Metazoa > Chordata > Actinopteri > Myctophiformes > Myctophidae > Gymnoscopelus > Gymnoscopelus braueri. The sequence continues at coordinate 26,697,724 of NC_137608.1, read as the reverse complement.
AGACTAAAACTAAGGACATTCGCTACGATTTTGTTTGTTTTATTCTGTTTTGTAAACACACAATATAGTTTCAGTTAGTTGTTGTTTTTGTAAAGAAAATTTGTATTATGTTTTTTTCAATTCTAGTTATTTCATTAGTTTTATTTAATTATAATAACCCTGTGTTCCTTGTGTTTTGCAGTTTGGAGTAAGCGGTCTGACCAGTTTCCTGGAGTTCACTGATAATGGCACCAACCCCAACATCTTCTTTGAAATTCTGGGTACAAACTACGGAGAAGACAGGGGCAGAGGTGTCAGCAGGGTAAGTCCATAAAAACTGAGTTGTCCATTTTGTTTTGTTCTGTTGGCGGTGAGTGGAAGTTGCTTTTCAGGTAATGTATTCAAAGTGCTTTGACGCATCCACACGACGCCAGAGAAACTGCACCTCATTTATAATAATACTGTAACTCTCTCATTCCCAGATGAGCTTCCCTCAATTTTTGGGGGGAGTTGCTTGTCACCTCTCTGTGTAGAAGATTGAAAGCCACTTTACATATTGTACCACTTAGGCCCGATTTATACTTTGTCATACAACAGTGTGACTTGCCGAAAATAGCCGATCTACAAGCTCACGACACGAACATGCCACCTGAGTCTGTGAGCTGGTAGATCTGCTGTTTTCAGTGAACAGCACTGTGGTATGACCGTGTATAGGCTAAATTAAGCATTTCTCCTTGCATGGTCAGTTTCCTATAGAGCCGGGTGTGTCCGGCGGGCTCAGTTGGTAGAGCTCTCGCCTTTGGACCAGGGTCATGGGTTCCATCGCCAACTCAGCGCATGAGTAGCACGGCTTGGGTGCGGCAAGTCGTGCGGTAAGTCCTGGGAGCTGATGGTAGCTGTTGTGCTCCACCTCAGCAATCCATCCCCCACGGGTCTAGCGCATTGAAACGGGGGGGATAGACTCCCGCGTTCTCAGCTGATACCGACAATAAGCCTCTCTGACCTACTTACTTACCTTGAGTATAGAGTAGCAGAAAGATAAAAAACCTGGAAAAGTTCTGAAAAGGCACAGAGGTAGCTCAGTCTTGCACTGGGGTGCCTGAAGTCAAAACGTGTCGCTCACTTGACGGCTGCGTCGGTGGGTTCTCTCAGGTGTGTACTTCTACAGTTGCACTACACAACTCTTCAGTTTTCTGTGTCCTTGGAGGGCTACATGCTCAGCCCCTATACCAGCGTAACTTCCTCTTGTTAAGGTGGGAGACTAATTGGAATATTACACAGTGTGATCAAGTGTTAACTCATAATCACACAGGCGTAATGGATTTTCGCACACCACATGAGAAGACACCTACCCCGTACACACCTGCTTCACTTGTTTGTGTGTGTGTGTGTGTGTGTGTGTGTGTGTGTGTGTGTGTGTGTGTGTGTGTGTGTGTGTGTGTGTGTGTGTGTGTGTGTGTGTGTGTGTGTGTGTGTGTGTGTGTGTGTGTGTGTGTGTGTGTCTGTGTGTGTGTGTGTGTGTGTGTGCGCGCGCGTTTCATCATCGCAATCGCAGTGTTAGCGAGACCATAGATCCACCAGCGCATGCAGACTCAGGGATAATTAATCAGTTATTAATTAATCGAATTTATCTTTTCTTTTCTCGTCTAATTTTTTTCCTGTTACTTGCTTTACTTAAGATTCCCCCTATTCCATCATAGAGATACTGTAGTACTGTATGTTCCTCGAATGCCTCTGTGTCCTCAGGTGATTCCCTGAACTCAAAGCAGCTCTTGAACCACAATTACACTTTGGTAGAGGTTTGGGTTGTTTAGTTACTTTGCTATGATGGAACTCCACATATTGGCAAGATATCATCAATAGTTGACATTTATATTCCAAAACAGTCTCCTCATCGACCGAGTGGCAATCGTAGTCTGGGGGTGTTCAGGTGGACGGTGCTTGCAGTTGGCCTGCAGACCGGACCAGGTGCAGAGGGCCATATGTATACTGTAGAGAGGGCTCGAGGCCTTTTTTGCACATCCCTATGCAGCTGACCCTGGACAAGCAAGACCGAAATGCCCGGTCTAGCCTAGTTGTCCTCCACGGACTGCCTAAGAGCCCAAGGTCGCCTGCACTTCGAATAGCCCCCAGATGTGTCGAGGATAGATACTGTACTAACGCGGCTGGATAATATGATCCCCTCTTACTCATAATTGAACCACCCATTAGGGATTTAATGGTACCAAAACTGGTGGTGAGGCCAAAATCTCTTCTGCCCGGTTCTCCTCAGTGGCTGGAGCAATTGATCTGAATTTGCACACAGCCATTCACCATTACCATGTGCAGGGAACAGCGAAGCCCGTTTTTCGCTTTCCCCAAATGTCAGCTGTTTATTAGCGTTTTTATGTAAAAGAATGTCGCCATGGTTACGGCTGCCCAGCTGTGGGAGGGCCCCGCGAGCTATGGGATGAATGATCAAACTGCACATGCGTCGAATCCATACACCCACTGTGTTACACTGTTGACACAGAACGTGCTTAAGCCAACGTGTGTGTGTGTAGTGTGTGTGTGTGTGTGTGTGTGTGGGGGGGGGGGGGGGTTCTCGACGGGACACGAGGTTCGCGACGGGACGCGCGGCATGTGTAAGCAAACACTGCACATACTTTGACTGCACATAACCCGGGTATGGACTAGTAGAAATAAATGAAGTCTGTAGGACACAACTTTTCATTTCCCATTTGCGTGTCATAACAAGAGCTGTGACTGTAATAGCTCTGATTATCTTGTGAATGCCACTCATCTGTGGTTAATGAGATGCACTCTCCTTGTCTGAGGTGTCAATTTAGATTTTGTCTCTTGGTACAGAGCTGGTAGCTCTTTTTGACTAAGCGTTGTGAGCTTGTACAGTAGATAACAAAACTTGACTTGACACTTTAAATGTACATAAAAATGTCAACATCCTGTTGATTTTACTATTTGAAGATCCGGTTCCAGGTCCGCAGATCCAGAAGTTGACATGTTTATTAAAATAATAATACTATTTATATATGGTGGGTAACAGCAGTAATTACACAACAGCCTGGAAACAGAAGCACAGAGTGAGAGAAGTGAACAATATTATAGCAAAATAGATATGTTTTGCAGCGGTTACTCAATAAGCATTGAGTCATGAGCGTGGCTGCCACACACAAGCTGTAGCTTAATGAACTCTTCCATTAACCTTGTTTTTAATCCACAGTGATGAATGAAGAGAGTTAAAAAAAACACACACACACGGCTCCATTCTCGGCTTGTGCCAGACTGAGCTAGATTACTGGCCCATCAATTAACCACTTATACACACTATTCTTAGTGAAACGGACTTGAGCTGCGCTACACATTGAGATGTGTTGTGAGTTTGTAGATCGGCTATTTTGGGCGAATGTTCCCCCCAGAATAGGGATGCTGTGGTTAAAGAGGTTAACTACTTGCCACACAATCCTATTTCAAAGATCGCAAAACCAATTGTCCATTACAGTATGTACAGATTTCACTTTGTGTTAGTTTCTGCACCAAGTCATTGAGGAGTGTCAGGGGGCAGCCAGTGCCCTATAGAGACTAATCAGGATCGGATAACTTCACAAGGAGACTATTTTGGATGATCAATTCCTAATCACCAGAGCAACTATTGAAGATATCGTGCCAATATTTGGAGTTACAGTATATCGGCAAGGTACATACACAACCACAAACCTCTACCAACGTTTAATTTGTTTTAGCAGGCATCTTTGGAAGTTTGATACAGTATACATGTTAAGCAGTTGAGTGAATTGTTATTGTTATTATTTTAATCTTGACACATTTTTCATTAAGATTTAGTTATTACATAAGGGAATAATGAGAATGAATGTACTGTAGCTGAACTACTTCACTCCAGTCATCCAAGACGCTGTGTAAGTTACTTTCTAAACCAATCTTGTGCCTTCTTATTGTAGCATGAGGTGCAAAGCACACTATTCTTTATTTGCATGCAGAATTTTGTGTATATTTTGTTTTTTACTTAACTTGCAGAGATGTTCCTTATTTTTTTTCAAATATTCTAGCCATAATTCTGCTTCTTCTACCAACTTCTGATCTACATAATTTGTAAGCCTTTTGATTCTCGCCAACATTGACGTTTGAACTGTTTATACTGTACATAGATGATTGAGAGCTTGACTTATCATTTTGATGCGAAACTGCCTATAATGGCTGAGACTGACTCATCATGGGGGTGTGAATCTGTCTATAGTTAAATGGTAGAGACAATGACTCATCATGTTTGGAAATGGAGTTCAGCATTCAGTACATGAAACAACTTCACAAAACAGATTACAACTCAGAGTTACATAAATTCACATTATGTATGGAAACATACTTGAACACGCATGTCTCTCTCTCTTTCTCTCTCTCTCCTCTTTACACCAGAGGGGTCTGTATGTAGATTACAAATGAGATAGTCAAATGTGATTATGGATAATGCAGTGAGACACCAACATAACGCACCATGCCGCCACACACAAAATTAATCCTTAAAGCACAACGTAATTACATTAAGGCACGATTCCCTTATCAGAGAGCATAATTACTTCTGAGGAAATTCAGACAGACTTTGTCATACAATATTATTGCCACAGTCTTCTAAATTTGAATATTTGTTGGCCTCTAGTTGGGATTACGTGAAATTTAGACTCAGACTCAAATCACCAAAGGGAATTCTTCAACTTGGAGGGAAGATGGTGTTCACCCATTTCTATAAGAATGCTTGAATATTAACACTGAATAATAAATAAAAACATTATGCCTTTTCAAATGACAAATAATTATCTCTCTATGTGGACAACATGCAACGCTTCTCAGTCAGTAATGCTTCAAAAATATTTCTACTCAATGCTGTTGTCAATGTGGTCCTTCCCAGCTTCTTCTGCATTGTACCGCTCAGGGCCAGATTTACTAAACCATCTTTCTGCACGTAAATAAGTGTAAATTATCAAATAGGCTCACCAGCCTAGAAACAAGCACACCTTGTGTGTCACTGCAAACTGAACCTCTCTCCTATATACTGTACCTTTGTATCTAAGGGTGGATTGCGCAAAACACTTGAGGAGATAATGGTAAGTGTGGATGATCATGCATTCCATTGGAATATATGAATCATGCATTCCATTGGAATGCATGATCATCACATCTGGCAATAGTCAAGCTCCTTATTATTCTAGCATGCACTATCCGGCACCTGAATGAATAGAATCTACAATAGCACCGCACCTGGAATAGCACAGAACACTTGTCATAACATGGTCTGCAGTTCTATAGCACCTTTATCCAAAGCTCAACACACTAATAAACAGGTTTTTTTTTAAACAATTCCAGAAACCGAACACAGGAGATTGTATTGTGACTCGTAGTGCAGTCAGCCAAATTAAATTTCTCTCAGTTGGAGTTGCATTGCGTCAATTTCAGCATCACATTATTTACTTGTTCTATTTGTTCTTGAGCTGGTTGAGGGCTCCATATTCCACCAGCCTTTAAGCTCTGCTTCAAATGCAGAATGTGACAGGAAAGCTGCCTTAGTAAAGCGCACATTAATTCCACATACCTTACCAACGCAAACTGCACTTAAGGCACGGGCAATTTTCTCTGCACCTTTGATGTACAGAAATCTGGCCCTCGGAGTTGGATATGGGAAGGTTTGTGTCACTGTGTAGAGGCAGGTGATGCAAAGCAGTTAGTGTGTGCAACACAACAAATTATACATTTATATACAAGTAGCTTCACCTAAGGTGTTATGCCAAATAACAAGCAGAACAATTTCTCTAAATGCCTGGTGATGGCAAAATGGAGGGGTGGTAAAAATTATGCTGTTTTGTTTTTGTTGTGGTCTTATTTATATTTACTTTGTATGTTACATCACTTTTGCATTTGCATCGAAACGAGAATGGATCATTTTGTCTTGTGGCAGCTGTTTCAGAGGACTGCCTTGATGCCTATTCCCTGGGGGAGGACAAACTCAGTGGAAAACCTAAGGGTACGCTCAGGTATTTAGCATTCTCTAGATGATAGAAAACTCTGTCTTGTAAATATTTGATCGTTAGCATTCGCCAGGGAGTCTCTGGGCAAGCTTTGTTGTATTATTCAGCAAGAGCTCAGTTGGAATATTGTAAATGATGGTTAATGTCTATAGGTGCTGCGATTTGACCGCATGGTGGCCTTTCCTGGAAGGACCATGTCAGACTCTTCGTCAGAAACAACAAGTCCCGCCTAAATTATACATTGTCAGCCTCTCTCTCTGTTCCTCCTTCCTGCTTACAGATCATTCTCTTTCCTCTCCCCCCATCTACCTCTTCCTCTCTCTCTTCTGTTCTCACTGTGCTCTCTCTCCATTGCTCTCTCTATCTTGTCCTCTCCACTCAGAATTATTTACTCCTTCTATCTCTCTCCTCTTCTTTCTCTGTCTGTCTCTCACCGCCCTTTTCTCTCTCATTCTATGTGCATATCCGTCACACTGAAGTTTAATGTATTTCTCTTGTAACATCTGCTTTCAAGACTTATACATAGTCCATAACATGGATGGATCCACAACATGCATTTTATATACTCAGTAAGTGCCTGCGGTATATACTCAGTAAGTGCCTGCCCTACACGATGCGACTCTGAAATATCAAAGTTGGCTCCAGTTTATTGCAAACAGTCAGATGTAATGTAATTGAAGATGAATAAATAAATAATTAAACATCCTTGCTAACCTTCAGTACTGTGACGGTGAAGAAATGATTACGCTTTTATGGCGTCAACAGACTTTTATATTACACTGAATATTTTTTGTGAAAAAAACATGTGCAACACATACCATTCAGAATTACACGCACGCACGCTCACACACAAACCACAGTCTTCTGTTGTCTTTCACGGTCCTGTAAACCTCAGTGGATTGTACACATTATTCCCCAGCACTGTGAATCGCCTGCTCCCATCATTAGCACTCTGTGTGTGTGTGTGTGTGTGTGTGTGTGTGTGTGTGTGTGTGTGTGTGTGTGTGTGTGTGTGTGTGTGTGTGTGTGTGTGTGTGTGTGTGTGTGTGTGTGTGTGTGTGTGCGCGTGTGTGCTCGCTCGTGCACACACGCATGTTGTGCCATATCACAACAATCATATAAAGCCCTCCTCACACCATGACATCCTACTGTGCTTGTATGTGTGGTTTGTGCACATGTGTGCACATTCTGTTATCGACTACCACATTGACTCATCGTTGACCTCAGTGGTAGCAATGTAAGGCCTCTTCTCCTCTCCTCTCCTCTCCTCTCCTCTCCTTTCCTCTCCTCTTACTTTTCATTCTCCTTATCCCCATTGAGGTTGACTATAATGAAATGCATGCAATGCTTCCTCTGTTCTGTGTCTTTCTTACTTTATTCATGTTACGCTCCCTTGACATACCGTCTCTCCCTTTTTCTCCCTGTCCCTTTTATCTCGTCTTTCAAAATCCACCCCCTCCCCCACACACACACACTGTCCCCCCAGTAATTCTTCTCTTTTTTATTCTCCCATCCTCTTTCGCTCTCATTATCATTGCATGTCTCTCTTTAGCTGGATTTATACTTAGTTGCGAGGTGGTGTCGCACCGAGAATAGCCAATCTACAAGCTCACAATGCAGCACGCTGTGATGTTTCGTGAGCATTGTGAGCCTGTTAGATCTGCTGTTTCCGTTGCACAACACCAGCGCGCATCAAAGTGTCTCAAGCCCTTTTATAGGCTCATCGTGGCCATGCCTCCCACACACAAAGTGTGTGTAAACACATATACACAGTTGTCTGGCGGTCGTAATGATGAGAGCAGACAACTTGGATCAATCACAATTATGACCGCTGCACTGTGTGCTAGAATTGGTTCTTTACGCTCCGTTACTTTCAGCGAACGACGGTGCCGAAGCCTGTAGGTGTGTTTCTCTCCTCTATACATCCGCCGGCACGCCAGGCTCCATTTCTTCTCTCTCGTGTGCGGGCGACACGGCTGCCGCGTGTGTAATTGCTTCGTTAGCTCTCTGCGGGCGCCTTAAGTGATTTAACGAGTGGGAGAAAACGGTGCGAGATTTATATGCAAGATTCAGGGCAGTAAAAAAATAAGGGGGGGGGGGTGGGGGGGATTGCAGGTTGCCCCCTGAGCTTGGAGAAAGGAGAATGGGGGCGGGGTAGAGAGAAGGGGAGGCAGGGGTAAAGAGAAGCGAGACAGGTCGGGGGAAGGGGCAAGTCGGAGGATTAAGGGAGCAATGAGAAGGTGGAGGAAGATTGATATGTGGATAATTGAAGGGAATGGATAGAAGAGAAAATGAGAAAGGTATAATAATAAGAGAGAGCGAGAGAGAGATTAGATAGATGGCCTAATCCTCAAAGATCCTGTAGAGATAGAAACAGCAGCACAGGTCAAAGTGGAGTCACTTTCTCTCTCTCTCTCTCTCTCTCTCTCTCTCTCTCTCTCTCTCTCTCTCTCTCTCTCACACCTGCCTCACTCAAGCACCACTTACCCATCTGTTGGGAGGTTGAGTTAGAGGAGATCTCCATCTCATGACGGCCCGCTAACTGCACTGTGCTTAGATTGGGGTCGTCCTCAATTATCATGTGCGCTCTGCGTCTGTCACAGCCAATAACTTTACTTAACATTGAGCGAGTTTAGAAGGGGGCGGGGTCACATCGCATCTGAGGTCTTGCCATGAATCTGCCATCACTCGAGAAACAATATCCTCGTTTTGACTGATTGAGAATGATAAGTTTTAATGTGATGATAGAACGGTGACTTTACGCCAGCGCAACGCACACGTAATGCCCCACCGCCGCCTAGTCTAAAGTGCTCACACAAAAGTGTATTTGCACGTGCGTTGCCATAAATCCCTTGACATGTTTTGAAATCCAAAGCTCGCCTTGGTGGCTTTGCATGACAATTAATGTCAGTTTGTGTAACCATCAGCAAAGAACACAGAGAGCCACTGCATTGAACAAACACGCACGCACACGTGCGCACGCGCACACACACACACACACACACACACACACACACACACACACACACACACACACACACACACACACACACACACACACACACACACACACACAGGATTTGTTTTCAAACACTTACCATTTCAGCTTAGTGTCGCACTAAGTTGCTTCTCGTTGACTAGGAATGCTCAGTTCTTGTGACGCATAAATTGCTTTTATATCCGATCCAGAAAAAAGAGGAATGCTCTACAGGCTTGTTAATTAACCTGTGGCAGGGGTTCTCAATTGCTGCCCACAGGGTAACACTCTTATGCATCCCATATCTATAATGCATTATAATCTGCTTATAACACAGCTTCATAGTTATAAGAATTAGTATTCATAATGCTTTATAACAACAATCATAACATAAAGCATTTTATAATGCTTTTGTTTTGCTTTTATTTTTAGGTCAAGTAATAAAATACTTCATAATTGCTGGACACCCAGACATTTCCTTTGGCAAGCATCATAGTGGATTATAATGATCATAGTTGTAATACATTATATATTTATATATTTTTTCTTTATATTAATTAATGTTTAGTTTGTGCATCCTATAGACATCCGGTCTACATGTGTTTTGTGGATTTGGAGAAGGCATATGACCGGGTCCCCCGGGAGTTTCTGTGGGAGGTGCTGCGGGAATATGGGGTGAGGGGGACCTTGTTGAGGGCCATCCAATCTCTGTACGCCCAAAGCGAGAGCTGTGTCCGTGTGCTCGGCAGTAAGTCGGATTATTTTCCAGTGGGGGTTGGTCTCAGACAGGGCTGCGCCTTGTCACCTATCCTGTTTGTGATTTTCATGGACAGGATCTCGAGGCGAAGTCGTGGCGGAGAGGGTATACGGTTCGGTGAGCTAAGGGTTGCGTCACTGCTTTTTGCGGATGATGTGGTCCTGATGGCACCATCGGTCCGGGACCTTCAGCTCTCACTGGATCGGTTCGCAGTCGAGTGTGCGTCGGCTGGGATGAAAATCAGCATCTCCAAATCTGAGGCCATGGTTCTCAGCAGGAAACCGGTGGATTGTGCAGTCCGGGTAGGGAATGAGGCTTTGCCCCAGGTGAAGGAGTTTAAGTATCTCGGGGTCTTGTTCACGAGTGAGGGGAGGACGGAGCAGGAGATCAGCCGGAGAATCGGAGCAGCAGGAGCGGTATTGCAGTCGCTGTACCGCACTGTGGTGACGAAAAGAGAGCTGAGCCAGAAGGCAAAGCTCTCGGTCTTCCGAGCAATCTTCGTTCCTACTCTCACCTATGGTCATGAAGTGTGGGTCATGACCGAAAGAATAAGGTCGCGGGTACAAGCGGCCGAAATGAGTTTTCTCAGACGGGTGGCTGGCATCTCCCTTAGAGATAGGGTGAGAAGTTCGGTCACCCGGGAGAGACTCGGAGTAGAGTCGCTGCTCCTTCGCTTGGAAAGGAGCCAGCTTAGGTGGTTCGGGCATCTAGTACGGATGCCTCCCGAGCGTCTCCCTAGGGAGGTCCTCGCTGCACGTCCCACTGGGAGGAGACCCCGGGGCAGACCAAGGACCAGATGGGCGGATTACATCTCCACACTGGCCTGGGAACGCCTCGGGATCCCCCAGGAGGAAGTTGCTAATGTTGCTCAGGAGAGGAAGGTCTGGAGCTCTCTGCTGGAACTGTTGCCCCCGCGACCCGACTCCGGATAAGCGGTTGAAGATGGATGGATGGATAGTTTGTGCATCCATGATCCACAGTTAGGCTGCACAATGGGCCACAGAAGTGGCTCTGGTTGGTTACCTCATGACAGGAGTAGTAATGATATAGTGAGGAGGTCCCAGAGTCCCAGAGCACAAGAACACAATTCTCATTTGTGTTACTGTCTGGAAAAAACATCGCTTTGTCAATTATTTTATTTCCCAATTGACTTCATGCTATTCATGGTTAGGAGGACTAGTCTGCACACTGTCATGGGAGAAGATGATGTACATTATCTTTAATTTACAGAGACTTGCCAAGGTCATATTGTGACAAAGCTAACAGTCGTCACAATGCCAGGCGGAATCATACAACATACATAGTAAAATCCTGAGGGTTAATTTAACTCTGAAAGAGTAAAAAGTTACAGTTAAAAAATTATACATTTACTGTGTAGAGGTTTTTTATGTGTTTTTGTTCTTATCCTGTTCAGATCAATACAGTACCTCTACAGGTAGAAGGTTTTGCCAAAGTGACATAGTTAAAATACTAGGAGAGCTTATTATAGCATCAAACATGTTATGACAGCTAACAGGGTAATGTGACACATAATGTACATATGCAGGCAGAAAGTGCATAGAAATTATTACTTGACAAAAACATTTCATTGTTTCAAACATTGTATTTTTTGGGGACATTGTATTCTTAAAGGGATGTTTCACTTTCAAACATGTTTGAAAGTGAAATATCCCTTAAGATTGTGTGAGCTTTAACCACTTACTGTATAAATCCTATCCTTGGTTAAACGGAGTCCCTCCGAGCTCCATACTAGAGTCCTTTCTGTTTTCACTCTACATTAAATATCTTCACTGAATGTAGCCAATCAATCTACAAGTTCACAATGCAAAAAGGTATATACTGTACAGCACTATATTTTCTTATTCCTTAAACGAAAGTTCTCTGATTTGTTCACCTCACACTTGTCTTCAGTTCAAACTGTTTACAAAGTACGCCTTAAGACTGTAATTGAAAATCATTATTGTAAAGGCTTTAGCCTTTCATCCATTACAAGTCTTACCTTTCCAGAGTATATTTAATCGGTTAGTGAACAGATAAGTTACAATTTGCATGAATTGTTTACCGTTGCTTTACAGCTTGGGGCTGTGGTTAGCATTGTTATTTTATTGCTGCTGCTCTGGTATGTAAATTGGGAACTCTGATTAAACTTGAGCTGAAAGTATGCATCCAGACCATGGTAACATTACAAATCGTCACTGTCGGGTGGAAACCTTGTATGTCCAAGGTATGTTGTATGTTATTATTATTTTTAAAAGGATTTTCTAAATAAAAAGAAAATAGACAATCTCCAAGCTCACAACGGGACACGTTGTGAGCTTGGAGATCTGCTATTTTCACTACTTTTGTGTGACACTCTTGTATGATGAAGTAGGGCATTCATTTACGGGGGGAAAAAATAAGATGTGAGGTTTCTGCCTGACAACAACAAAATAATGTTCATTTAGCTTTAGCTAGTAGGATAGTTTTATGTAAGGTGTAAGGCCATCTACAGCCTACAACATCTACAAAGGGTTCCATTTGATTTCAGACATTTAAGAAGTTCTTAAGAGGATATTAGGACATATTTTTTCATTTATTCTCTTTTTTTCAGAATTGCAGCTATAACATATCTTGGGAACTTCTTAAACAACTCCCTAAAAAAGTTCTCAGGAATCCTCTTAAGAAGATCTTTGTCAATCTGACCGCAGGGCAACACTACAAATTATCACAATTATGATGTGACAGAAGGTGTTCTGCAGGCAGAGATTAGAAACGCAGAGATACAAGGACCCCTTATGGGTCCATGTGGTTACATTTGTACATTAAACTCTCAGAGTTAAATTAACATTGAGGATTTTACTGTGTAGAGAAATTGGATGGCGAGACAAGAGTAAAAGAGAGAGAAAATATCTCTGGGGCTAAAAGATCCCTATTTCCCCCCAATTTTCCATCCTATTAGGTAGATTCTCATGTATCTTTATGGAGCGTGTCCCAGTCGCCTCTGGGCCAGGTGAAAGAAGGGGGGGGGGGGTAGAGGGGGCTAACCGTGAGAGATGGAGGGAGAGGAATGGGAGGGGCGGGGGCGAAGGTATAGAAAGAGCGGTGGGCAAGAGAGTCATTGATTTGTCCTGCTTCACAGCATCGTTCCTATCCACTTCACTCCTTCTCGGTCATCTCACCTGATAGGCGCGTGCGTGCGTGCGTGCGTGCGTGCGTGCGTGCGTGCGTGCGTGCGTGCGTGCGTGCGTGCGTGCGTGCGTGCGTGCGTGCGTGCGTGCGTGCGTGCGTGCGTGCGTGCGTGCGTGCGTGCGTGCGTGCGTGCGTGTGACAGAGACACAGAGACGGAGAGATAAACTTTAATGTGATGCTCTGAAAGTGTTTCTGTGTGGTCAAGCTATGTTTGATATGTGAGCATCAATTCAACTTTCTCTCAAAAGTCAACCTATACGTTGACCTCAAGCCCCCAGAGTTGCTGAGAAACATTGAAGCCGCCACCCCAGTGGCCAAAGCTGGAACTGCAGGCGGGGAGAAATACATGCACGCGCAAAACATACTGAGAGATATTTATATATAAATATAAAAAACATATTATACATAAATACATATGCATTTACATATAAATATGCATCTCGAGTGTATTTAATAAATATCTCGCGTTCATTCCTTGACACACGGGCTGCCGTAGGATGCAAAAAGGACACTAGTGCGCATGCTCATAACTCTATGGTGTGTCCAAAAACGACTCAATAATTCTACTTCCGGCAGAATTCCGGGTGCTTCAAAACGCCACTGAGCACATTCATTGAAATGATAGCTGGGGGCGGGGCAATCCGCCCTCTAGTTATATTATACCTCTATGGTTGACCTGCGCCGTGGGCCACTGGTGGGCCGTGAGTATATTGCAAGTGGGTCCCCAACCTCTGACATCACTCTTACCCAGCCATAACCATATAGTAGTTCCCAATGCAGCTACGCCCAAATATGGAGTGTGTTGTCTAACCTCAATGTGTCGTCATGGCATCAGCCGCTAACAAATCAGTCAGCTCCATATATGGGCACAAAAGGGGCATGACCAAATATGGGCATATACGGATGACATCAGCGATCTCCATATATGAGCTTAAAGGACAAGGATTGACACATACAGAGATCCGGTTGTCTAGAGCCACAGAGCCGACTGCTATGCCCATATATGGTCATGTGCATATATGGGACCGACCGACTGCAAACTCGACGCGCGCAGCGGCAAGGACTCGAGGGAGTGCGGTGCCGAGTAGTTCGGATATTCAGTTGTCCAGAACCTACGGATCCAACCAATATGCCCATATATGGGCATTCCAATATATGGGCAGATACTTATGATACATAATATGTTTGAGTATCCAACCAATATTATTTGATATTACTGCACCGAAGTCTGACGTACTTTACGCATCCTACCTGGGTCGTGTTTTTTTTCCCATAGACGTGTTTAATATTACGTCAAATAAGAACTGTGTTCCAAAAATAAACAAATGATCCCGGCGGCTTGACTCATATGGCTATGAAGCATCAGCTGACAATGAGAAATCGCTAATGTTCCCGCCACCGAATTAGTCAAATTTTCTTCTGAAACAGACTTTATCAAATATGAGTGACTGACTATCTATCGTAAACGATACAGAGCCACGGTGCAGCCACCTCCCGCAATGCTTATATGAGACGATTTTAAGATGACCCAAAGTTATTCTCCATAGAGAAATTACTTCTGCGACCTCCAGGGGATGAGCGAGTGAAGTCAGGACTTTGGTACTCTATAGGCAGTGCGACGCAGGTGCGAGGACCATTAAAAGGTCATTAAAATAAACATGCTCTGAAAATGCACGCAGCCCACCCATCTGACCACTTTAGGTTGTGAACTTGTGTGTGTGTGTGTACATTATTTATTGGGAATAACCCTTTTAGATGAACCATCTTGTTTTCAAGGGGGTCCACAGAGGTGTTAAGTGGTCAGAATTGCAGTTAAGTGGTCAGAAAGGTGGAGCACGAACGCTTTTGTGATTTTGACCCTCTCTCTTTTGCTCTCTCCACCTCTGTCACTATCTCAAATTATTCTCTCTCTCTCTCTCTCTCTCTCTCTCTCTCTCTCTCTCCCTCCCCCTCTCCCTCTCTCTCCCTCTCAGTTCCTTTCTTTCTATCACAATGCCTCGCTCTCATTCGATTATTCCCTTTATGTGAGGTCTGGCTAGATGCCATTATGTGGTGTGAAATGACTCATATTGGAGATGGAGCCCAGGCTCCTGGCTCTCTTTGCCCTCTAACGTGGAGAGAAAATATTATCATCATCATCATGGCATGGTTTGTTTTTGGTTTGTTTCTCTTTACTAGACGTTATGTCTCTCTGCTCTGTTATTCGCTTATTCAGAAACGTCCAGCTCATAGCATAAAGGTTTTATAATCTCTCTATATATAATAAACTTATTATAATAATTAATCATTTTAAATACTGTACATTGTGTAATGTTGGGGCTTGATTGAGGTCTGTCAATCAAGATTAAACACGCACACGCACACACACACACACACACACACACACACACACACACACACACACACACACACACACACACACACACACACACACACACACACTGACCAGCAGTTTATATTGTGGTTGACAACAGCACACTGGACAATTGAACCTGACACAGTGCCTGACACCCGGGTAGGCAGAAAAAAGATAAACAACAGAGCAAACAAAGGAAAGAAAAGACTTTCTACTTTTCGTCTCACTACTATCCGCCGTCACACAATTCCCACCAGGGAATTAATTGCAGTGCCAAAACAAAACTCAGTGTGTCAACAGTATGTTGGGAAGAAGACCAAACTCTACCCAGCACCCTGGGTACTGGGTAGTGGTGGTCAGTAACGAAGTATATTTACTTTAGTGCTGTACTTAAGTACATTATGTATCTGTAATTTACTTGAGTATAATTTTTTTTGTTGATACTTATGACTTTCACTCGACTACATTTCACAGACAAATATAGTACTTTTGATTCTACTAGATATCTTGGAAGGGGAAAAGGTAAATTATGAACTAACCACTTAGGGTACGGACACACCAGTTGTCGTGTTCGGGTTTCTGAACTGTCCACAGCCCTCTGAGACACAGAGTAGGAAGAAATGGTACCATATCATGAGCGTTGGTGAGGACCAATTATATGAAGATAGGTTGAAAATGGGTGATTTTTAACAGCAAGTATTCCAGTTCTTTATTAATTTAACAGAGCAACTACAATCTTACCAATAGTTTAGATACTCAAGTACTGGTGTTGTTGAGTACTTGTTCTACCACTGATACTAGTACTGTCTTCTGGTTGTGGAGACGAGTTAGAAGGAATTCTATTCCCCTGGTACCGCACTGCCAATCCCATCTCAAGTCTCCACTAAGACAGCCTTCAGTGCTCTAACAAAGAAATCTAACATAGGCTGACAGACGCTGCACATTTTCATTATGTATTTTTTATATCCATCCTATTGACTGGAATTGTATGGAATGAATGGAAGCATAGCCTTAAAGTGGTGCTATTGTGTTTGCACACTATTTGTCTTTATCCAAGTTTTCGCACTGCCCAGAGCCTATTTTTGGGTTACAGCAGAGAAAATAGTGCCTGGCTATAAACCCTCTTTCTGAAAAGAGAAACATAATAATGCTGTGGACGTCAGCGTTTCTTTCTTTTCACCGAGCTTTGCTCTATTGTCATGTCTCAAGAAATGATGATGTCTTTCATTTGAAGTCCATGCATTTTATACAACAATGCATTCAACTGTATCATTGATAGACAAAGCCATTTCCCCGTATGCCTGCCCCTTTTTGTTTAAACCACTTGAACCCTAGCATCCCTTTTCTGGGGGCGAACATGTGGCGGAAATAGCAGATCTACAAGCTCACGACGTGTCGCAACGTGACAGGAGGGGGAGGACCCTGGGGGTCTCTGGTCAGCTAGGGTTTTAAAGTGGTAAAACAAATTTGAGTACAGGGCATAACAATATGAATGTTATTCTTGTTGAGAAACACTAACCGTAAAATAAAATGTGTCCCACAGGCACCTAATATATGTTGTTATTAGTAGCAGTAGAAATTGTATTATTCATTCAGTGTGAAAAGGTTTTAATGAGGTTTGTCAGTTTGTCAGTTTGTCTGTCTGGATGTCATTCTGTCCCCAACTTTTTCCACTAGAGGGTGCTGCCTCTTGGCACAACTATGCAAACCTCTACAGGTTACCTTGTTAGTAGTATTTTATATTATTTTCATAAATGATAATTCATTCAACTTCAAGCTGACATCGTCCCATGGGTTAACACATTTAATGAGTTAAAAAGTACAAAATCATGTAGTCAGCAGGGAAATCAACCAGCTTTCTTTCTTTTTTCCCCGGTAGATGAATTTTTTTTTGGACATTAGAGGTTTCTACTGAGCAATGGTGGCTTTAACGCCGGAGGAGGAATGAATTCTACAAACCACGGTACAAGCCCACATGCTCTGTGGGCTGATCTATTATTAATGCATGTTATTTCTGTTCAGAATTGGGTGGTTTGTGGGGAGACGGTAGGGGATATTTTAAAACGTACAGACCCAGAAAAGAGCCATCACTGCATCCACTGAAGAAAGGCAGGAGAGAGAGAGACGGAAAAAGAAGAGAGAAAGTGTGTCAGGGTGCTGAATTTAAAACTTCTGCGTGCAAAGCAGGGAGAGGATGGAGCAATATGGAAGGCACACATGTCTGAGCCTTGAAGGGAACCCCAAATCATGTTTAAGTCAGCTGAGCATGGAGGGACGGATTAGATGGATGGAGGGATGGATGAATGGACGGATGGATGTTGCAGGAAGGTAGCGATTGGATGCCTCACTTTATGGGTTAAATGTGGAACAATGAGAACGAGAGATGAAGGGAGGCGTGGAAGGAGAAGCAGTGAGAAGAGCCATGTCGGCCCCCAGGTTAAACGTGGCAGCATTACAGTATGGGGGGGGGGGGGAGAGAGAGAGAGAGAGAGAGAGAGAGAGAGAAAGAGAAGGGAGGGGGCTGTAAATGAATGAGACAGAGGCTGTGTCCTCATGTTTAACATACCATGGCTGTCTGAGCGAGGGCTAAAACCTGGCCTGAGGAGAACAAAAAGTAGTGCGGGGGAATAAGTGGGGATTGAGTGATATGATATATCATATGACACAATATGATATATGATATGATACTGGATGATATGATATGGTAATAAACATGGACAGATTCTGTACAGCTCCATGGCGTTTGTTAACCACATCGATATTGACATCAGATGATTTAGCTGACGATAGATAAGCGTTATTTTAATGAATAAAACGTCATCTTAACAACCGGTATGTAAATACAATATAACTACAGTTGTTGGATGTGGTCTCCCAATGCTTTCATTGAGAAATGTAGGCTCTGGTGTCGGGTATACACATACTTGTTGACAATTAGTACTGCCTGAAGCTCAGAAGTGCATCTCCCCTGGCCAAGCTGGGATACTGTCTTGGAAGAGCGGTAGAATCCGGGTAACATGTAACTTACGGATTGCAGTTTTAACTCAAAAAGAGATGATGTTTGGGTTTGCACCTTGACATAGTTTAATTTTTTCATGTGTATCTACTAATCCTGTTGCACTAAACTTTATATCTAATTTAAATCTAGTATTGGTTAGATCTAAACCTTTGGTAATCTCAGGTTAATTTCCATTCAAACCTAAATTCGAATCTCATGCATTAATTATAAACCTATTCTAAATCTGGATTAGTAGTTATTATTAAACCACCCCTGGAGGAGGTTTATGTTAGGTTTTTGAGTTTCATTGACAATGGCTGCATATCGTGCAAAAGATTAAAAATATCTGCACACTGGGTTAAAGCTCCCTAACAGTTTTATGAATGGCATTTGCCTGATGAAGACCTATATGGTCGAAACGTTGCGCCATTAACAAAACTGTTTTGGGAGCTTTAACCCAGTGTGCAGATGTTTTGAACCTTTTGCTTGATTCCTGCCTTGATATCCAGCACCTGGCCTAAATACAGGTATTCGATGTGCACACAATCTCCTTATTGAACTGCATACAGTATCTTCACTGGATGGGATTAGAGGAAATAGTTTATCTCAGGAACATTTCAGACAGGTTAAACCCTATTTAACAATAGTGAGTTTTTCCATCAGTATAGATTTACAAAAGAGTCATAAAAGTTTGATTGGAAGGTTGGACGAGCTACAGTATCACCCATGGAAGTGAGAGGAACTCAGCTGTGCCACTACGTCTCCACTCTCCTAGCATTCTTATGCTACAGTGTGCCCCAAACGCTAGCTCGGTTCGCAAAATATTTAAAAATTGCAAAGAATTTGAACTCCTTTGCCTTGTGATAATGTATATGCTATCTAGTAGTTTGTCACAAGGTATTACAGAGTGCCGTGTTAACAATAACTGTATCAGTAACAGCTATTAGCCAAAAATGGCCATAAAGGAGAAAAAAGTATTTCCAGAGACTGTAACCCAAATCTGTGGGTCGAACACCATGTCTCATTAATGTTGTTCCGATGACACTGTCTCTGCTCCACCATCCATCTGTCCATCATCACTTTCTCATCTGCAGCAAGACAGAGAGAAGGGGTGGGGGTACATTCACATTGTGAATGTGTGTTACAGTAGCTTGGTGGAGATCAACCCTTGCTCTTGCATGGAAAGCCTTTCTGGGAAAGGTCATTGCCAGGCCAAATCTGACTGGCCTCAACTCTTCATTTACAAAGTTAGAAATGAGTCCTGATTGAACAATACAGAGAGATAGACATGAAGATCGTGACAAAAACATAGACGCACAGAAAAAATTACTTTTTTCTTTTTTTTAAGGACTGGAGAACATGTGACTTTAGTTGTTAGGTATAATCCTGTCCCCTGAGGCCAATCATGGCCTCTTCACTCTTCCACTCAGTAATCAGTAAATATTGGCCCTGGGCTATTAGGGAGAACACCAGCCAATTATTCCCTGCATAATTACTAGGACCTCATTTTCAATATGAAGTTTCTTCATCACACATACACTTAATAAGAGTTCCCCAGGCAGCACTCAGCTCTGTAAGTGCTACTTTGTGAAGCATATTCCAGGAAGAGACTTCAATAATGCCATTGTGAGCTATGGTATAGGACAGTGGTTTATAGAAGGCTCTTACTATCCTGGATTAGTGCTGTACCCTACACCTTCTCATGGTTACACTTAATATAAATGCAAATAAGTGTATTAAAACGTAAAACTCAAATCTCTCTCTAAGAATTGGTCATAAGACCTCTCTTTCAGCTATATGTATTTTGAATTGAATTACATCGCATTGGACTACACTTCAGACTGAATTGAACTGGAACTGACATTTTATGAGAAGGACTGGACTACTAGACTGGATTAGACTAGACCAGATTAGATTGGGTTAGACTGGACTGGACTAGATTGAACTGAGCTGAACTGGACTGAACTTGACTAGATTAGATTTGACTCGACTAGAGTAGACTAGACAGGACTGGACTGTCTCTCTGTATTCTATGCATGTGATTTTATACCTTGCTTATTGTAGATCGCTCTGGATTAGAGCGTCTGCTAAAGGCCTAAATTGCAATTGTAAATTGACAGAACTGGAGTAGACTGGACTTGATTGAATTGAGCTGCAATAGACCCGAGAGGGGCTAGCCGCTAGACAGATAGAATGTGAGGGGGAGGTTGAAGAGTTTTCTTTTTTATGGAGGTTGACTTCTGAAGGTTGTCAGTTTAATCCCTTGTAGCAGCAGTGTCCTATCCTTCAAACAAGGCCCAATGTAACCTCCGTGGCTGTGTGCCCCAAGGGAGGGGAATAGAAGAAATATGCATTTGCCTATACAGTGCATTATGGTTGTATTGATTCCTGCAACCACACCTGCACACTATAAGCACTCTTTCATTATCTCTCAACATTTAAATAACCTCACGTCGATACCGCACGCAAACACAAAAACACATAGACACAAACACCACACATACTCACATATGGGGACACAAAGGCACAACGACTTCACACACGCACACAATGTATACACACACACAAAAGCATACACAAACACTACATTCACCGTAAAACTACACACATGCCCACCAATACTACATGTACACTACACGTGCACACACATAAACATTCACAATCACCACAAGCACATTAGCACATACAGACAGACATACAGTACACAGGAAATCAAACACAAACATCACATTCACAGAAAACACACACACACACACACGCACACACACACACACACACACACACACACACACGCACACACACACACACACACACACACACACACACACACACACACACACACACACACACACACACACACACACACACACACACACACTGAACGTACACATGCACACACAAAACAAAAGGGAATGAATACCAAACAATCATATCAGAATAATCTGAGAGTGAATCACTCCATGCCTTGAATAGATTTCCTGATAGGTTTAACGTGCATGGGTGAGTAGCATTGTGTGTTTGTGTGTGTGTGTGTGTGTGTGTGCGCGTGTGCCTGTGCGTGTGTGGCACACAGTCACATGCTAAGGTGATTATAGCGAGGGGAACAGATTTGCATTGGTTTGATATGCCATCCATCTATCCCTCCCTCCATCTCTGTCTCTCCTGTCATCCCTCCTTCTCTCATTTGGTTTCATTTCCGTTCGTCTCCTTTCCCATTCCACTGCCTTCTTTTCTCAGGCCCTTCTCCTCATTTCCTAACCCCTCCTCTCATTTTTCATTCTGTGCTCCCTTCGTTTTCACATCTCTCACTCTCTCTCTGTCTCTCGGTTTCTGACACACACACACACACACACACACACACACACACACACACACACACACACACACACACACACACACACACACACACACACACACACACACACACACACACACACACCTCTCTCTCTCTTCCTCAATTTCTTTCTCAATCTCTCTCTCTCTCTCTCTCTCTCTCTCTCTCTCTCTCTCTCTCTCTCTGCAGAGACGGGATAACCCCGACCCCAGAACTCTCTATTGCAATGATTACCATTGCAATATAGAACAAACTATATATATAGAACAGACTTTTTGTTTTAACCAAAAAAATATGACTCACAGCACCTTTAATATAATGTACATGCCCAGTTCTTTGGGGCTTTTCTTTCTTTCTTGATAGTTTTTAAGTGAAGATAGACAGGAAAGAGGGACAGAGAGATGGGGAGAGACACGCAGCAAAAGTCGTCGGGATCGGCACTCAAACCTGTGACACGCTGTCAGGCATTAGAGCCCAAGTGCGGACCGCTAGTGCGGACCGCTAGGCCAGAGGTCCAGGCCCAATTCTGACTTTTTAAATATAATACAGTAGATAAGCGCTTGAATATTTTAAATATAGATAGAGCATAGCGTTAGTTCAGGCCGGTCACGATAATCACAGCGCCCTGCCCCCATCAGCAATGCTCAGACGTTTTGCGCCAAGCCACCCATCAGCTGACTCCTTGCCGAGCCCATCCTGTCAGCTGACACCCAGCATTCATTTGTAACTGGCTTTTCATGTTATTGAGCGACCTTTAAAACAGCTTCATTTTGCCTATCATTGAAACCTTGTATCTCCATATTTTTTCATAAGACTGTCGCACAAAAGTAGTGAGCTTTTAGATTGACTATTTTCCCTATTTTACTTCTTTTTTTATATAATGATAAAAAGGAATGTTTTTTTGACATACACGGTTTCCACCCGACAGCCATGCTATGCAAGCTGCTTCTGCGTGCCCACCCACAAGCTTCACTAAACCCAGCTCCTCCTTCTATGCTTGTCTGATTTGACCAATGTCATTGTCTGATGTCATTGGCACTGCTTGCTCTAGAATACCGGGGGTTTCGCTTGCTGATTTCCATGTCTTTAGCATTGCATGTATGTGTGCACATGGAAGGACAGGGAGATCCCGGAACAGAGCCATGCCGCCAACCATACATTTACTGCTTTAAATTGCAATTAAATCACTTCAACTATGTCATAAAAATATTTTGACAAAAGTGGTGCCGACTGAACGCCATTTAACACATTTTAGATTTTTTACCCAAGTCCGATTAGACGTAGTTTTTTAACTCATACAGTATAAAGTGTGAGGCTGTGAGATGATCATCAGTTTTCTGCTCTGGGTCACATATTATAAACCATGTGAAATTTGTATTTTGTGCTGTACATTGTTTGGGAGGGTGCAAGAGTCAAACATCTGTGACTCCCATCTTGTCCTTTTCGGCAGCATATATACCTTCCCACATCACCACCGTATGTTCTTCTATTTCCCCCACACACCACTCTCTCACCCATGTGTCTGTCCATCTCACGTCTTTCTCCAACTCCGCTCTCTCGTTCGCTCTGTCTCTTTTACCTCCCTCTCTCGCTCCTCTCCACTCTCTTTCGTTACTTTCATTTCTCTCACTCTGTTTCACAAATATGAGAAAGAGTGTGAAGACACCTCTCTCTCTCTCTCTCTCTCTCTCTCTCTCGCTCTCTCTCTCTCTCTCTCTCCCTGTGTGTGCCAGCTAGGCCTGCAGGCTTTGAGCAGCATTACAGCGTGTAAACCTCAGATTACAGCAGCCAGAGTCTGCCTAGCGCTGCATGCCTCTGTGGATCACATATACACACACATATGTGCAGGCACAAACATGCACACAAGCTGTTTACATGGAGACACGCACATACAACCTGGCATAGACAAATAAATACTCATATAAGCAATCGCAATATGTACACAGATGTTTCCTGAACACATGCTTAATGTTTGCTCTAATGCGCAAATAAACACACACAGTCATGCACGGACAGGCGCATTGTTCTACTCCAACCCTTGCTCCATAACTCCTTGTTCACCTACCGTGTCACAGCTAGTCCAGAAGATTAACATCTCTCCCCATCCGTGTGTGTAATTAACTCCTCAAGGACCTGCACTATACCCCATCTGACCCCCTTCATGCTGTACGTCTCTCCCTTGTTTTCTGAGATTGTCCATAGAGACTAGAGTCCATTGTTGACTTATCTACTGCAAGTATACACGTTAGACATGACCTTGAAGAAGTGTCAAGAGCAATGGCCAGTGTTTCATTGGCAAAATATCATATGTTCCATTTAATTTCTTTGTTTTCCAATATAAATTACACATGGAGATGTAATCAAAGATCAATGACAGTGTTGCAAAGATTTGTCTGAATCCTTGGTATACTTGTTTCCCCCCTTCCCTAGTCTTTTTTCTTGCTTCTGACCTTCAATCCGAAACACAAAAACCTGCCTTTTTTATGAGGACTCATGGAGTCACAATCATTAGTCACAACACACTGTAAGTGTGATTCACAAACTAAGATGTTCAGTGATCAATGAACTTATTGAACCTTCAGTGTTCATTTGGTTTGCGTCTTTGTGACCTGCCAGGCAGGTATTGATTGACTTTCAAATAAGCATCTTTGTTCTTGTGTCTGGTGTTCCAGCTCTACATCTGAGACTTTTCTCAATGCATGTGCACTGCTTCCAGACACTTTACTTTTGTAGTTGGCATTCTGGGTGCAAGATGTTTGCACCACTGTGAAGTTTCTGTGTCGGCCTAGCTTTAAAGACATATTAACGATGTTTACTGGGTGTGGAGGCTGTGGGCTGGGCACAGGAGGGATGATGTCCCCTGAATGTTAATGCTAATCAATGTGTGCTTCAAAGCGAGGAAGTGGATCTTGCCCCTCCATGCCACATTAGTTCAAGTTTTACGTGTTTGTCCTTAGCTGTCCCTCCCTGACTCAGAGTGACAAGACTTATAATGTTGTCATGTTAGAGTACCATCGCCGCTTGCCATTGGCTCTATTTATCTT
Organism: Gymnoscopelus braueri; assembly: GCF_963280865.1. NCBI lineage: Eukaryota > Metazoa > Chordata > Actinopteri > Myctophiformes > Myctophidae > Gymnoscopelus > Gymnoscopelus braueri. The sequence continues at coordinate 26,673,079 of NC_137608.1, read as the reverse complement.
TAGCTTCTGTGTGTATTTGTACTGCTATCCTTGTGAGAACCAAAGTTTCTCACAAGTTTCTGTCCTCAAGCCATAACATTTAGCTGGTCCTTACTTTCCAAGGGACTGTTATACAGTAGGGTTAGAACTTATGTTTAGGGTTAGGTTAAGAGTAGACATACTGATGTTAGTTTTATGGAATTCTTTTTTTAGTTTTCTTTTGTTTTGTTTGAGGGTGGGTCTGTTCTTCTTTCGATCCATCAGTGGACTTGTCTGAACCATCTCTCTCGACCGCCTGAAGTGCAGATGGCTGTGTGCCGTTCTCTGTGCTGTCTTTGGTGTCTTGGAGGTCAAGATACAGTATGTTAACGCAACAAAACGTCTGTTTTTAGACATGCCAGTCTCAGAGACGGGCCCGTGGTGAGCAGAGAGACACAGAATGATGGGTGACAGCTCTCTCAATTCTCTCGCCCCCTCACTGTATGTGTGTGTGTGTGTGCGCGTGCGTGCGTGCGTGTTTGTTTGATAAGTATTGTATAGCTGAGAAGTGAAAATGTTTGTCTGTGCATGTCCACACAAACCCACGCACGCACACACGCACGCACAAAGTTGTCACTGTCGCTCTCTTCAGAGAAACATAATACCATGATGTCTGCTATCTTCCAGACTATACATCCCTCCTCCTGTGTCCCCACCATCTCCACAACACGGTTCTACTTACTGACCGTCTGACAGACTGACAGACTCACTGTCCTGATGCTTTATCGGCTCACTGATTTACCGACTGCCTGACTGACTGACCCCTTCAATGGCTCAATGACTTAATGCCAGACTGTGTTTGTGACTGACTGACTGATTTTTTTCCCCCAAAAAATCATGAGCACACCGCCCGATTGTTCCTACATTTGAGTCACATATTGAAGGCCCTACGCAACGCGGAGGGAAAAGCAATTTCACTTACACCCATGAGTGCCACAAATGTGACAAATGTCTCTGTTTTCTTTTTCTTCGTTTTACCAATCATCACAAAATTAGATACACATGATCAGTCATGTGATAATGGGTGTGTCAATGGGTGTCAAACTGCTTTTTTGATATTCTATACTGCTTGCTTGTAATTGGATTATAATGTTTGTGGATGAGGCATATTTCTTTATCCTAAAATGCCCTGAATCATGAATGCAACATCCAATCAATACCAATTGGAATCACATGTTGAGGGGCTGCTATAGAGCACCTCTGAATAAAATTTCACTTTTGACCATAGGGGTGCCACAAATACAAAAAAGTTGAACTGTAAGTCATAGGACCCTGATGGCTACAGCCATCAGGGTCTCCCTGGGTCCCCCACGCCTAGCGGAGTGCCCCTTTCTGCTTTTGCTTGTGTAATATTCCTGGGGTCCACTATTTCCTCAGGAAGGAAGAAAAATCACATCAACGTCTGTGTTTGGACATTTTAGAACCTGCTGTCTGTGATATGTCCTGAAACATCATTACCATGTGACAGACAGCGCTAACTACCCATTACACTGAAAAGGTTCAAAACTGGAGATAAAAAGGCTTTATTCATCAATGACAGTGGGAAATGCTCTGCACTACGCAAAATTGTCTTGATAATTAGAATGGGTCCTTGAATTTTTCTTCTTATAATATTTGCCATGACAGATTCAGATTACCACTGACCTATTCTGAGTAACGGTGCGGGTGACAGCCAATGAAATTATTATGCTAAATAGGCGTTGCTTATTTAACACATACGCTACTGATTATTCATGCATGTGTGCAAATGTATGGGACCGCATTCAAGACATGACAGTATGTCAAAGACATTCTCTGAGCTCTATATTGTTCTTTAACTATAAGGTGTTGAGGGGGGGGGGGGAAATCACTACTAAAGAAACCAAAGGCATCCTGAAGCCGAGGCCTCTCGTAAAGTGTATCTGGCATTTATCTCAGAAATAATAATATTCTGTCTTTATGCAACAGCGGGTGTAGATTTCTATTGTATTTTTAGTTTCAGTGTTCAAATCACACATACACACGTCACACACACACCACACAAACACCCACAGACTTGAAACAGTTTTTCACAAAGTTTTGGTGTGGTGAATTTGATTTGACTTATTTGCTCGAGCCTTCTAAGGTCTCTGCCTTCTCAAGTAGGCGGAAAAAACCTAATTGTGGGCTACTAGGTCAGTAGCCTGAAAGTAGTCTATTTGTAAAGACAATACTTCACAAATTGACTTGAAACCAACACTACTCTGAAAACATGTGGTCGCTGAAAAGCACAACTCTTAAGACATTACATGCCATTTGAACATCTTCACACATTCACACAGGCTGTATGTACTGTACTTTCAGGGTTGTATAATTTACAGCCCTGCATGTACTGTATGATCATATATAATTCACAGTCCACTGGACATTAATGACTTCAGATTATTCCTGCCATGTTCAGGACTCACTTCCTGTACTGTGTGTGTGTGTGTGTGTGTGTGTGTGTGTGTGTGTGTGTGTGTGTGTGTGTGTGTGTGTGTGTGTGTGTGTGTGTGTGTGTGTGTGTGTGTGTGTGTGTGTGTGTGTGTGTGTGTGTGTGTGTGTGTGTGTTTGTGCTTGCTTGCACGTGGGTGCGGGTTTACATATGGGGCGCAATCTGTATCAAATAGTGGTAGAGGAACAGCTTTATCATGCCACATTTTTAATTACAGTGTCTGGACACAGGCACACAAGCACAGGGCTTCAGAGAGAAAGAAGAAAGGAAGAGAATGAGATAAGGAGACACAGCTTAACCATGAACCCCAGCGTCCCTATTCTTCGGCAAATATTTGGCGAAAATATATTTCTTTTTACAAGTTTTGGTGTGGAGGGGAAAAAAGGAGGCGACCTAATATATGCCCCTGGGGGACACCGGTCAAAGAAGTACTGTATATGGGTTAGTGGTTAAGGGGGAGTTTTGTCACATTTGACCCCTGCTGTAGTTCCTACAGATGGATGGTCAGACAGGCAGACAGACAGACAGACAGACAGACACAGATTTGAGGGAGAGGCAAGCGAGAGTGAAAATTAAATAAAGAACAGAACTGTCTTCCCTAAGAACTATGGATAATCCCCAGAAGACAAAAATATGAACCCATTCACACCACCCCTGGTTTCCCATCACATGCCACAGTAAGACCACATTATTCACACAGTGGCATGAGCAAAATGGCCACCATGTGAATATAGTCAATAACGGCCTTCTTTCAGTCTCCTTGTCTTTCTATTCCATGTCTACTCCCTCTCGTTTTCTTCTCTGGGATGAGCACACGGGGACAAAGGAGAGCAATTTTCATTCACATTCACATTCTTCTCTCTCTCTCTCTCTCTCTCTCTCTCTCTCTCTCTCTCTCTCTCTCTCTCTCTCTCTCTCTCTCTCTCTCTCTCTCTCTCTCTCTCTCTCTCTCTCTCTCTCTCTCTCTCTCTCTCTCTCTCTTTCTCTCTCTCTCTCTTGCCTCCCCACCTCTCAGTCCCTCTCTCTCGTATGGTCTCGCTTTTTCTTGTGTCATTCCATCTCCCCTTCTCTCTTCAGTAGAACATGATTGACAGGTGGTCTTACACCAGGGCCCACAGTACTTCAGGTATGAAGGACATATCGAGTTGTTTGAAGCCTCTTGGAGTGTCCTGCCAGGCATACAGGCGGATTTAGTTGTACTTAGTTGCAGGTAGGTGCCATGCACCGAAAATAGCCGAATCTGCAAGCTGTAGATGGCATGGGTTATTTTTGATTATTCTCATTTGCTAAGCACAATCGTTAGAAAAGGTTAATTGAATAAGAAGGAAATCATGGACTTCCGTTTTAATTTGTTTTTAATGATAAAGCATATTGCCCTTTCCAATAGAAACACGACAGACTGCAATTACATTATATAATTATTCAATGCTAATTTAAAACAAAATATAGTTGGATAATGGCACACACCAGATTCAAAGGACACATTTCAAAGTTTGCTGTTCAAAACTAAAATAAATATGTAATAACATTGGAGGAAAGTTACAATAGTATTATTATGAAGAGTGAATTAAGCAGCATTAACTTGTCTACCAAAACAAACTCTGGTTTCAGTTACACTTAATCTGCTTAATCTTCTTGCCGGCTCACAGACATGTTGGCAGCCCACTCACACTTACTTAATACTTATACAATCACAGATTGACAAATGCGCAAACGCACGCACGCACGCACACACGCACGCACGCACGCACACACCGACGCACGCACGCACACACCGCATATAAACACATGCAAGCAAACATATGCAAGCAAACACGAGTTAACGGTACGCCTTCCTACAACTTCAAATGCAAACACTTCCTAACAAGTCAAGCAGGCAATAAAATAGTTTGCAGCGCAACTGGGAAATCAAAACGGCTTGTTGTCGTTGTTGCTGCTGCTATTTGTTGTTGTAATGACCTGTTTAAATTGACTGAGGGTGGATGCGTAGGTGAGCATGCGCGCCTACTTGCACGTGTGTTTGTTTGTGTGCATAATATGTGAGTGTGTCTGTGTCTTCATTGAGCTACTCCCTTAAACGAGAGCGGGTAAATGTAAATGAGGCAGTGATTTTAAAGAGATATGGGCATGTGAGTGCATAAGAGTTATTAAATGATACCAGTTTTGTACTTACAGCAGACCCTAAAACCAAATTATTATCACTCCAGTTTGATATCCTGTTCATTATAAAAAAGCTAACCACAATAAGAAACTAGTTATTTAAGACATTGACAGGGTTTGTTGAACTTCTTGGGCTGTTTATGGCCACAGTCATTGATGGAGTTGTGTCCAATAGGAGGCTGTAAATGATGTGTGTGTGTGTGTGTGTGTGTGTGTGTGTGTGTGTGCGCGCGCACGTCTGTCTGTTTGTGTTTGTCTGTTTCTATGTGTATACCTAGGTCCTCATCCACTCAACATCACTGTTCCTGTCGTCCTCCTAAATTCCCCATGTCAAGGTCAAAACGCATTGGGATTATTTATTTTTTGTCTATTAAAGAGATAATGCAACCGCTGTTGACAATGTAATGTGTTCGCACTCATCTCATCTCACTCATCCACCCATAATTGTTTTGCAGAAATCCAATTTTGTTATGGAGGCAAGCAGTGGGGCAAAACCCAGCCTAAGTGGCTTTTTCTAAAATAATTGCTTTCCAGGTGGCATCAAAGACACAGCAATCATAATAGGCATATTTATTTTTCATAATAGTTTGTTATACATATTCTAATAAGAACATCAAACACGAGGAGAGTGCTAATGTCATAAAATGATAAAGAATATATATATATATATTTTGAAAATGAAAGAAGAGTTTGAGAATGATTGAGATTGTGGGCAGCAGAATGGAATAGAATAGAATAGGTGCACAGTAAAATCCTCAGTGTTCATTTTACTGTTTGTGTGGCAAGATTGGACCTGCTTTCCTCTGGAAGAGCAGGGTGGACGGACGCAAACAAGCAGTAAGGTTGTGATTAGGCAGCTGGTGTTGCAGAGTAGACTTGATACCACTGCTCTCTGTGGCCGGAACTGCCTACCGCAACAAGCTGTCCCCTCCCTGGCACAGAACGGAGCGAGAGACGCACAGAGAAGGAGAGAGAGGGAGAAGGGGAATTAGAGGGATTGGAAGAAGGGAAGAGAAAGAGAGAAGGAGGGTTGATATCGCTCTGTGTTTAGGTCTGCAAGCTGTTCTAAGACTGCAATGACAGACATGTCCCCACTTGGCAGAGAGGTGTGTGTGTGTGTGTGTGTGTGTGTGTGTGTGTGTGTGTGTGTGTGTGTGTGTGTGTGTGTGTGTGTGTGTGTGTGTGTGTGTGTGTGTGTGTGTGTGTGTGTGTGTGTGTGCGCGCGTGTGCGTGCGGGGAGAGGAGGGGGGATGAAGCTGCTCAGCAACTTGTGCATCGTGTCCTTGCCTGGTGACTGTCGCTTTGCTGCAGTGGCACACATGTGACTGTTTATTAGAGGAGGGGACAATAGCAGAGAGACAGAGAATAGCAGACATGTCATTGTTTGACAGAAGAAGCACCACTAGCAGAGACAAAAGGGCCAGACCGTTAATGCATGGAAAAATCTAAATGTAATTTTGAATGTTCCACCACAGGAGATGTTACACTGTGAAATCTTCAGTGTTCATTTAGTTTTGAGAGTGTAAAAATCCTCTCGTGGTCTAAACCCACAAACATTGACTTCCTCCGAGTCCCTCAGCCCTGTTCCCGTTGCCACCACTCTCTCCTCTCTTACTAATTGTATTTATTTGTATTTATTTTAAATCTCTATATGCCTTAAGTCATTGTGGAGCCATTTGAAGGTAGATAAAGAAACAAAGCATGTCAAATTCATTGTGTGTGTGTGTGTGTGTGTGTGTGTGTGTGTGTGTGTGTGTGTGTGTGTGTGTGTGTGTGTGTGTGTGTGTGTGTGTGTGTGTGTGTGTGTGTGTGTGTGCGCGCGCGCGCGTGCGGATGTACATATGGCTCCCATACTGTGCTGCAATTACTTTAAACGTGTTTTCTCTGACATCCCTCGAACCACCTACAGTACAGTCAGGTGTGTGTGAGCGGGTGGGAGGTGAATGATGTTACGTTATAGCAGTACACCTCACGGGCCACATAAAACAACGCTATGTGGGCCAAAATGTATAATATATTACACTTTGGCCCACAATCTGCCTCATCGGCAAATCCCCAGTGAGTGCATGAGTGTCTGTACGTGTTATCCCCACATTGACGTATAGCTTAGTACTTACTGGAAACGGAGATGGAGGCAAAACACTTTATTGACGATAACAACCCCACAACCCATTCCTTTCTGTTAGCTCCTTCTTCTGTACACCCATAAAACATCTAATTGTCATTGATCAGCGCAGAACCTTGCTAGCTTAATTAATCAAATACCAATCATATTGATATAAGCGCAGCACGGCAAGAAATGCTACTCTGCAAGTGAAAAGATATATACAAGACATGATTTCTTGCGTTTATGCAAACAAATCCTGTTTGCAGAGGGGAATAGCAGGGAGGATCACTGAGCAATGTGAAAAACATCAAGCGGTCGTGAAAAGATAACAGGGCCACTGGGAGATTAATAGGATCTCACTCATCACTTCTGCAAAATGACAGCAGCTGCTGCTGGTGAGAGTGGGATATAAATAAACCAATAGCTATTTATTACCTATTGAATGTTTGCTTCTCTGTTATTCTAATGGCTGTGACTGCAGTAGTGGTCTCTACTACCGATCGCTCAAAAAATTAAAGCTACAAATGAACAACACCTTGTGTATAATGTTCCACAATAACATTCTCCCCTGACAAGGACACTGATTGCAGTATTTTTATTTATTTTATTTTATTTTCAGTTTTTATTGTGTGGTGTTGTATTATTGTGATATGGATCTTCCTAGGTCTGAAATAAAGATTGAATTCAATTGAATTGATGAGCTTAGTTCAGTTTCGGTTCACTCTTAATGTTTCTTTTTTATATGTATATTTTTTGGGAGGGGCTTTTCTTTCTTTATTTGGATAATACAGTGGACAGACAGGGAGAGAGAGACGTGGAGTTACACACATTAAAGGTCGCTGGGCTTGTGAATCGAACCCGCAACTCGCTGTCAGGCTGCAATAGAACCTATCTTGCGTGCCATTTTTTACTATTTTGAAAAACTTTTTAAGATAGTTTGCATTTGCAAATAATCTTGTAATGAACATAAAAAGAAAGCTAATAATAATAATAGAGTATCTTGTTTTCCTCTGTTTGATAGGGCTCCAGGGGTATATAGGTGGGGTCCCTCTAGAATGTTGAGGCCCTTGATGGGCTTCCAGGGGGTCCCCAGAAAAAAATAGGAACACTTTAATTTCACTATTATTTCACCGGCTATAAGAATGTATAAGAATGACTATTCAGATCATAGGTTTCACGCTCTCTACAGTTATCTCCCCACCTACAGTATTGACACTTAGAAGAGTAGCTGAAGGAGTTCAAGGGATTTGCGTGAGTGGTTGCTAGCATGAGGCTTTCATCATGCTTCAAAGACGGTGAAAATTATTGAGTCTGTCACTCTTGCTATGTTGTGACTGAGCTAATTTAACAGAGAGTGTATTTTTAGCTAACATGAGTTAGCTAGTGATGGCATACCGAGGCCGATTCAGAGCAAGAGGTGTTAGAACGCAATGAAGTGCGACAGATGTCCAAGGTGGTGAAACTAAAAGAAAGATAAGTGACTGATGATGTGAAGGAAGATGAGTGGGTGTGAAGGAGCCTAATGTGAAGGAGAAGGTGATAGAGCTCAGGAAGTGGTCTCTATGAGATGCCTCCTGAAGTTGAAGCAAAGACAGTAGAGAAGATAGTCAATGTGCTAGGAGGATTGAAGAAAAGTCCAAAGATGAGATGAGAGACATTGACACTGAGATGGACTAAGTTGGAATACTGTAATATGGACAAGTTTATAGTTATAGTACATTTTTGTAAAACTGTGATAGACCATAAGAGAAAATCAGGCAAGAGTCATTGTTGAAGCAGCTAAAAGGTTTCTTTGCATTATGGATGTGACAGGAGAAGAAATAGATGCAGTGTTAACGGAGGAGGAATCTTGAATATACAGTAACATCCAATGTACAATCTTTCTTTCAAAAATGATCATAAATAATTAAACATGACAGACTACAGCACACAATTACCCCCACCACCAACCACATGCTAAATGTTAAATGAAAAAGTGCACATAATATTAATAGCATAACCTTGTCAGTGACACACCTGCCTAGGAGCATTACATTTATCTGGGATTCTGAAGTTGAAAAATGGGGAAGCCCATTGATGCTTTGCACCTTACAGGTGGTAGGATATTCTTTGCCTGAAGAGAGGAGTACCTTTTACTTGTCCATTTTGCCTCTCCACTTGTGACAGCAAAAATCTTGGTGACAGGCTCCATACCTGCACTGCACAGAGCTTTGTTAGTGAGAGCGCTTTGCTGAAACTCAACTAAATTAAGGCAGGTGACAGCCTGCCTTAATGCAAAATTCCTGCGTAGTGTGAGCTAATGGTTTGCTAACGATACCGCCCAGCAGTGTTACAGGAAATTAGTTGATCGCCAAGCTACGCATTCAAATGGCCAATGACAGTGCTAAATTATGACAAACTGTGTTGGGTGGAAGGGTGGGTGTTTTTTATTTTTTTTCACATTGAAATCATACATTGATTTTGGGGGGATTCTATCTATCTTTGTATCTATCTATCTATCTATCTATGTGTCTGTCTGTCTGTCTGTCTGTCTGTCTGTCTGTCTGTCTGTCTGTCTAACATGCGTCATATTTTGTATTACCACTGAGAAATAGAGAGAAGCTAGACTTCATGGGGTCTAATTGTCTGGGAAACACTGGTGGAATAAAGTCTTGACCCTACTCTTTAGTAGGTGGCTGGATGCACCTTTTTGGGTTATGATTTAATATTTAATTCAAAAACTGATGATGATAATGTTTTTTTGCCAGACCTTTTTCTTGTGATGATGGTTCAACTCTTTTGGATTTAGATCAGGCGAGTGAGGTCTGTGATACTAGTGTGGAAGCTAAGGAGAAGCCCCCTGTGTCTAGGGCTAGCTGCGCTAGCTTAGCATAGCAAAACGTAGCGGGACAGCTTGCCAGAGCTCAGTGGTCTGTGTTGCTTAGGTTTAGCTTCAGTTGTCACAGCTGTGTGTGTGTGTGTGTGTGTGTGTGTGTGTGTGTGTGTGTGTGTGTGTGTGTGTGTGTGTGTGTGTGTGTGTGTGTGTGTGTGTGTGTGTGTGTGTGTGTGTGTGTGTGTGTGTGTGTGTGTGTGTGTGTGTGTGTGTGTGTGTGCGTGCGTGCGTGCGCTGTGCATATCGGCGCGTGTGCATATTTGTCATGGTTACTGTGCATGTCGATGGCCAAAACGCAAAACCTCCTATCTGAAAAATTTACATTGTTGGGAAAATGAAAAAGAAAACTACAAAATGTTGTATCTTTTTTGCACAATGCTATTTTTTTATGACACCCATCACAAAATTCACCGTTTCTGGATTTCTGGATTATATTACAATATTATATGTTAATTACACTGATCTCATATTGCAAATGCAGATAGGAGGTTTTTCCCCACTTTTCCTGGATAATTCTGCAGATAGGAGCTTTTGCACTGTGATGTTAAGTGATTGCATAACTAAATAATGATAAATAGTACAGGCTGTAAATACATACATTTACAGCTGCAAACAGTTGCATCAGTGGTGTGGGCTAGGTTTGTTTTCTGAGGTATACAATAATCATTCCCTGCACGAGATGCGCGTGGTCGTGGGTATACGCTAGCGCATTTTCAATGGATAAAATGGTTAGTAGACTGTGTACGCTTTTTTCCAAAAACAACAACAATTAGGTGGACTACAAAACAACTGGTCCAGGCACCCCTCGACATAATCCCCCCCTATACCCTCAACTCCACCACCTGAAATACCGCCCCACTCCCACAACCCCCTTTCCCCCTAACCAGCACAACACACCCCCCAAACCCCACCCACCCAAACCCTCATGCCCTCCAACTCCCCTAACTCATACAACTGGATCACCAATCTTGTGTCCGGTTTGGATAGTGGAATAGTATGTAAGATCATTGAATGTCTTAAAGAGCCTATAAGCAAGGAGGAAAGACGGATGCCTTGACCCTAGAATCACCACAGCCAGGGAGGAGATGAGAGCAGCACACAGGGACTTTGTCTCTGACCAAAAAGGAGAGGGTCTGAGGGAGGAATATAAGCGAAGGAAGGAGGAGCTATATCAAGTGTATACAACTGGAACAACGGGAGCTGACCCAAAAGATCAGGGACATTAAAGAGTGCATGTTAACCAGAAACATGGCAAGAGCTGGAAGCTCATCAATGACATTTCTGGCAGAAGCTCTTCTCAGACTTCCAAGATCTGGGGAGAAAGCGCAGAGGAACGAGTTGAAACATGGTACCAGCACTTCAAAACACTGCTAGGAAATCCTCCTTCAACCGAAGAAGAGGATGATCCGATGCTCCTGTCTTCCATGACCTTCCCAAACCAGACGGTTCACCATGGATGAGTACCAGAGGGCCAAGGCTACTATCAAGTGAGGCAAGAGCTGCGGGGAAGATGGAGTGACAGCAGAGGTTCTGATGTATGTGCCCATAGACGAGGTGGTGTTGGATTTTATCAAGCACACACGTCTAGCAAGCTGCCGAAGCTGTGGAGCAAAATGATCATCGATCCAGTACCAAAGTCAGGCGAACTCACCAAGGCATTAGCCTGAGCTCGCAAGTTGCCAAGACGGCTAACAGGAAGATCCTCAACCGTCTTAGACCCATCTTAGACCCTGTTATGAGAAACTCGGTCAAATACTGGTGCTGAGGAGGATACTGGAAGGAGTAAGGAGCGGAATCTTTCAGTGGTGATCACCTTCATGACTTCCAAAAGGCTTTTGGCACCATCCACCGGGGGAATCTGATGAACATTCTCCGGGCCTATGGAGTTCCTGAGAAGATGGTTCAGATGATGGAGACAAGCTACTCGAGGCAGTCCAGGACTTCTAATAACCTGGGCCTGGACTGCTTCAATGGAACAGGACCTGAAGGTCCGGGGAGCACTTGACTGGAATGCCTTGCATGGGATGAGGAGAATGTGGAAATCAGACATGGGAGAAGACCTCAAGAGGCGGCTTTTCGTATAGCTACAGTGGAGTCAGTACTGCTGTATGGGGCTGAGACATGGACCGTCACAGCACAACAGGAAAGGGCCTTGGATGGAGTCTACACAAGAATGCTATGAATGGCACTAGGAGTCACATGGACGGACCACATCAGAAATGTGGTCCTCTACAGGAACCTACCATGGGTCACAGACAAAGTCAGAGAGAGAAGGATGAGGCAGGGCACTGCGTCAGGGACCCATAACTAGTGGCAAGCAAACTAACACTATGAGAGCCAACCCAGGGCAAAGCCAGGAGAGACAAGAAGTGCACCACCTAAGTAGATGCACTTCGGCGTAACAGCTTAGCCAACAACACTATAGAGCTCAAGACCCTGATGCTAGATAGGAGAGTGTGGAGGGCAGCGATTCAGGAGTCTTGGCTAGACCACACTCACACATCGCATCGCAAAGACCCTATTCTATATGATCCGGCCTAACTGACCCATGCCCCCCTCAACATAATCCCCCCCATACCCTCTACCCCCAACTCCACCACCTGCAATACTCCCCCACTCCCACAACCCCCCCCCCCTCAACTGCCAGCCCACACCTCTCCACCTCCATAACTCAAAACCCCATCCCACTTCAGGGGTCCCGAGTTGGTGTTGGCTAGACCACACTCTCGCATCGCAAAGACCCTATCCTGTGTGATCCGGCCTAAATGGCCAATGCCCCCCTCAACATAATCACCCCCATACCCTATACCCCCCAACTCCACCTACTGCAATACTCCCCCACTCCCACAACCCCCCACCCCCAACTGCCAGCCCACACCTCTCCACCTCCCTAACTCAAAACCCCATCCCACTTCAGGAGTCCTGAGTTGGTGTTGGCTAGACCACACTTTCGCATCACAAAGACCCTATCCTGTATGATCCGGCCAAACTGGCCTATGCCCCCCTCAACATAATCCCCCCATACCCTCTACCCCCCCAACTCCACCACCTGCAATACTCCCCCACTCCCACAACCCCCCCCCAACTGCCAGCCCACACATCTCCACCTCCCTAACTCAAAACCCCATCCCACCCCATACCCTCTACCCCCCAGCTCCACCACCTGCAATACTCCCCCACTCCCAAAACCCCCCCCCCAACTGCCAGCCCACACCTCACAACCCCCATAACTCAAAACCCCATCCCACCCCATACCCTCATACCCCCAAATCCCACCCAACCCATTACCCCCACTCCCAGAACCCCCGGTCCCCATGCCCCCAACCAGCACACCACAACCCCCAAACTCCACCCACCCAAACCCTCATGCACCCCCCACCCCATACCCCCCCAACCACCACCCACACCTCCCAAACTCCAAACCCCATCCCACCCCCATAGCCTCATACCCCCCAACCGACACAACACAATATTTTCACAGGGTTGTTGGCTGCCACGGTGTTCACGTGTGATTTTGATCTGCAATTAATAAAAACGACATGGACGTTCACATTTAAGCAGCAATGACAACCTCTAACCACAAGTTCAAAATGTTCAATGCCAAAACCTCCTATCTATACCTAAAAATGACCTCCTATCTACATAGATGCACATAGGAGGTTTTTACCTAGAAATAGTTAGGCTTACAAACAAACATTATTTTTGTTAAATAATGCTTTTTTTATGCTCATTTTGAGATCAAGACATTCTACAGTACTGTATCAAGTATTACCATTATTTTTTTTTATCAACTCACACTCTTGGTGTGATAAAAGTGTCACCACCTGACACTAATCATTAGCAATCAACAAGGCAATGCAATTAAGTTACTAACAAATACTTAACTAGTAAGACACTTTTTTATTTTGAAAATAATAGATGACTACAAACTGAAAGACATTTAGACTGTCTACATAACATAGAATTCCCAAGTTTCAGCTCTGTCTGCTGCTCAAATAGTTCTGGTGCATATAAGAGGTTTTGCGCTTCAACATTTTGGCACTAATTGGCACTGAACAAGATAGGAGGTTTTAGTCAAATGACTTTTTCTGACAAAATGAGGGGTGGGACTATCTTGCAGACAGACTGAGCATGTGCAGCATAGCCTAAAGTCCTCATCCACAGTGAAATCCGAAAATCATGAAATTTGCACATAGGAGGTTTTGCATTTTGGCCATCGATGTGGCTTTGGTTTGGCTTCACCTAACCCAGCAGTGCACAGCACTGTTATGCTTTTACTACCACCTACATTGTAACCTTTTGGGAATTAAATTCTCATCTCATCTAGGCTGGTAATTATCTAGTTTCTCACCAACTCACACACATTATTGTGCGACAGGCAACAGTTTTCTGAAAAAATGTGTGCGCGCGTGCGTGCGTGTGTGTGTGCGCGTGTGTGTGTGTGTACATTTAGGTGTGTACTCCCCCTTATCTGATTAAAGATGCAATGTGCCATATACTGTACCTGCAGAAAATTTCAAGTATGTCTATTAAAGCTGCACGGAAAGTTTTCACACTTCACGTCTGTTGGCGGCCCCAAGTGGCATTAAGAAATAACAGGTATGATACAATACTTTACTACTTGCGCCACTGGTTGTACTGGTACTCATTGTGGTAAATGTGCATAATCTTTATCGGCGGTGTCGGGCTAACGTTGTGAGATTGCAATCTCTCTACATATTTTTTTTTCTTCGTAAAAACATTGCATTGTGCAGCTTTAAAAAGACATGAGGGTAAAACAGATACAGTGATAACAACTCGAGAAAACGGGGAGAAAGTCCCCAAAAACTGTGAGTGATGCTAATGGCAGGATGTAAGCAGCCTACGCATACACACACACAGACACTCATAGAACAACTGATGCACACATAAGTATACTGCAGAGTCATGGAGAAATGAGCCTTTATCTGGTACTGTGAAGATAAGGAGAGGCAGTGGGCCTCGTTGCTAGCCAGGCAGCCATTTTAGCTTTTCGCACGCACGCACGCACGCACACACGCGTCCGTCCGTCCGTCCGTCCGTCCGTCCGTCCGTCCGTCCGTCTGTCAGACACACACACACACACACACACACACACACACACACACACACACACACACACACACACACACACACACCCCCCCCCACACACACACACACACACACACACACACACACACACACAGGTCTGGGTTCACACTTGCTTGTTATTGGCCAGTCAAAACATAAACGTGGAATTATTGATATTCAGACAGCATAGTGTATCCAATTTTGCCATAATATTGCAGCAAGGCTCTGTCCTTTTTTCCCCTGTCCTTTCATCTCTCTCTCTATCTCACTCTCTCTCTCTCTCTCTTCACACATACATACACACACACACACACACACACACACACACACACACACACACACACACACACACACACACACACACACACACACACACACACACACACACACACACACAGTCTCTCACCCCATGATGTCTGGCTTCTCTCTATTTCTTAGTGGTAATACAAAATAAGATAGATACTTTAGACAGACAGACAGACAGACAGACAAGTTTCTGTGTGCCTGTGTGTGTGCGTGCGTGTGTATGCACAGCATGTATGTGCATACTATTTTCCACTACAAACAGAGTTGTTAACAAAGGCAGGTAGTCTGATACTGATGGATACATGTAGCTTTTGTATAGCCCGGTGTGATGATGATTGAATGGATCTTCCTCATCTCATCCACTGATGTTTGATAAACTAAAACTAAACAGACACACACTGGGCCTTGATGTTACAATGTTTGTTGTTGTTGTCTAGGTTTATGTTGCAGGTCTCTTATGTTTGAGTAATCCTCAGGGAATTTGCATCTCTGTCAAAGATACAGCGTGATTTGACAATGACTGATAGCTGGTCTGACAGGCACTAGAGGCCTTAGTGCTTTTCTAAATAAGCTTTCATGGAATCTTTTTTTGGTTTCATTACTGCATGGCATAGAACTCGAGGATAAGTACCTTGCTCAAGGGCAGAGTGGAGATGGCAGTTCCAAAGTTCCAGTGCCCGAAAAAATACTACATGACATCAAAACAATCAGCAATTTGTAACTAAATCCAACTCATTGGTCTGTACCATGCAGTTTTATAAAGGGAAGGTATTCCCCAACAAGACAGCCTGATTCAATTGCTAAGGCCTTCATGAAACACTGAAGTGTACCCTATAGTATGTACTTCGTTGACCAGAGTCCCCCAGGGGTCTATACTAGGTCCCTTCCTTTTTCCCCTTCTATACCTTTTTTCCCCTCTACCCCACATTTTCACAGAATGTTCATCCCTGAATAGGGGTGCTAGTTTTCCTATGGTTAAGGTTTCCTCAGAGCTTGATCACAACAACCTTGCCCACATTGTTTAAGTACAGTACCAAATATATTTCTGCCCATCTGACTGTGACCCAGTTTTAAAATGAGCTGTGGTCGGTCAGTTGTTGACCTATTGCTATCTTAGGTGGAGTGACAAAATACAGAAAGCGAGAACAGCCCTGACCTCCTCTAAAGTCCGGTGCACATCCCTAGCGTGGCATTCCCAGGTAAGTGCATTAGATAGTAGATTAAGCTATAGGATGGTTTGCAATCAAAATCCATCCAAATTCAACAAATCACTCATATTCAATTTTGCTGAGTGACTCAACATTGAGGTTCAAAAATTATTAATGATCCCGGTGAGATTATCCATATATTATTGAATCGAGAAGTGAGTGCCTGGTGACTTCAGTCAATTTATCATGCTAGGAGGTACCAAAAGCGTAAATTGTTTTTGTGGTCAGAAATGGAAGCTAAATGTTTTAACCACTTGATTTTACAAGTCAATTTTGCGATTGATAAGAATATGACGATTAAGAGAAAAAATAAATAAGAAGAGAACAGTTTAGAAGTATCAATTTCCTGCTGGGTGTATTTCTGCACAGAGAGATTGGTGAGGGGAGAGAGACGGAGAAAAAAGTAGTACTTTATCAAGTAGCCTGCCCTACATTTATTGCTGATAGAAAATATATGTGTGAACACCGCTCGGCATGTAAGATTTTCTTGAACCCTCTTTTTGTATTTTTCTTTGTGCACCGTACAGTAATAGGTCACCAGCATCCATTTAGGGGCTGTGATGCAGCATCCCTGTCATGCTCTAATAGGTGGTTTAAATAAAGAACCTAACTGAGAGAGAATGAGCATGCGATTATTTAAAAGTCAAGACTGTCTGTAGGATGTAGGACATAAATGAGGGGACGTTACCGGAGGAAGGCGTGCTGCTCTGCATGCCCAAAATGATGTCAGCAGCAGCAGGGCCAGGGAGGGTATAGCCTACGTGGCACACTGCTCATTCCCACTCGATTTTTTTGGTAAGTGGAGAGCTTTATTTGCCCCGTTTCCTGACATTATTACGTCACATTTTTCCTGCTGCTCCCGTGTCACTTTGTAAACAAGCAGATATGTTTCCTCAGCAGAAAACCGCTTGCGCGCCTCTCCAACTTACCATATCTGTTATTTAAAGAGCAATGTGTCATGGTGCAAGCGCACCTGGCTCTAACGCCAAATTCACACCAGCAGTGGCAGCAGATCATAACGTGCTTATGGTTTCCGTATACTGCAGCAGCAGCAAAGTTGAACTTTTCTCTACTTTTCCACTTTGCAGTGGGGAAGGCGGCGGTTGCTCCTCGCCATATAGAGTCTATATTGTCTATATTATAGACAATGTATGGAACCTTGCAACTTTCTCAGAACACAGAAGCTAAATACTGCTGCTGGTGTTGCCTGGGAATGGGAGAAGATACTGATTGGTCTAATAGTTAATTTTGTGCCCAAAACACACCCATGAATCCAGAGTCTAAACATGCCTTAAAATTCCAACAAGCAAAAGTGGAGTTGGACACATCCCCGACACACATGCACTTAAGACCTTGTGCCATATAGATCATCTAAATAAGGCTCTTCATGTTTGCCCATTGGCTTAGCCCGACATACAGTACCAGCATGTCTACTGCTTCTTTGGGAGTTGGGAGTGTCTGTTTTCACACCCATGCGACTGTACATTTTGTGTCATGTGTCCAGCCCTGCTTTACCCATGTGTATTTAGAATTACTTCCACATGGGTTTGCTTCGTTGTGTACAGTATGTATGCACCTGTGTTTCTGTGTGTTTTCATACTTGCTTGCGTGCCTACTGTATACATGTATGTATATTTCTATATAACACGCTTTACGTGGTTCCTTACTGTGTGGGGTCAGTGTCGCAGGTCTACCTGCAATATGCGGCTGCCCATCAGCCACACCACTAATGTTTTATCGATTAGATGCGCTCAGATTTTTACAAGCACTTAGAGTTGCTGCCATGCTGTAAATTCAGTTTTTATGAGTCCCTCTCATCATCGCCCCTCACCTCATCTATCAGCTCTCCTTGCATTTGCGCTCTCTCGTTCTCTCTCTCTGTCTCATTTTATCTCAGTTTCACGTTCACATTCTCTGCCTCCATGATCTCAGGCTTGAAATTGCAGTACAGGAGAACCATCATTTTGACGGCATTAATAGCATGCGCGCTCACAAGCGTGCGCAGCAGCTATTGCACACACATAGGCTACAGTATAATAACAGGGGGTGGTTGCAGGTTGAGCGCAGACATTTTTCCCACAGAGGCACATTTTGTGAACGTGTGGACACATGACAGATAAAGGGATATGGTGCACTGATCAAGGGACTACACAGTATTGACAGGGACTCGAGAGGAACGTCTCTGTGGTGACTGCGGCACTGACTGATCTAGATTCAGGCAGAGACAGAGCGGGAAAGAGGCCCCCAAACAAGAGAAAAAGCAACAAAAGAGCCAAGGCAATTACTGTAGCAAGCCCTCCGTGTTCAGAAATAAAGGTTAGCCTGTTTATCTTCCCAAGGAATAGCTGGCTTCAGAGAAACACAAAATTATAAACGCCGCTGCGCTTTGACTGCATTATAAACACACAGAGATAGGCTAGACGCTAGAGTGACGGAGAGAACATTAAGGATTTGGATTGTGTGTGTGTGTGTGTAAGAGGTAGAGAGAGGGAGCAGACTGTATTTCATTTACACAGACAGTAGCTACAATGTAGCCCTAGATCCTAGTTCCACATCACCCCCTGCAGGCTGAAAAAGGCTGCAGTGTTACTCCTCAACGTGTGTGTGTGTGTGTGTGTGTGTGTGTGTGTGTGTGTGTGTGTGTGTGTGTGTGTGTGTGTGTGTGTGTGTGTGTGTGTGTGTGTGTGTGTGTGTGTGTGTGTGTGTGTGTGTGTGTGAGAGACAGAATGGTGACAGTGAGTACTTGCAGCCCTAGAAGAATGCCCAATCATAACAAAATCATTGTAAAGAAAAACCAACAACATAATAATACACCTAAAACCATGTGATTCTGTTGGTCAGAACGCTATGAAACCATGGTAATGGTAAAGCCTGGTAATGTACAGTTGTCACTGATTGATCACCTTCTCTTCTGGCCCCCTAAGAATGAAACATTACTTTTCTATAGTCTTTGGTCCAATAAATAACAGAATGTTGTCATTTATGAATGTTGTGCTCAGCAAATTCTTCTGACCTCAAAAAGTGGCCAGCTACAGGGCATGAGAACACAAATTATTAAGCGTAATATAAGTTTTTTCAAATATGACTTGCCAGCTTCTCACTTTGTCAATATCACTTGTATTTTTCCTCAGAAAAGTGATGAATAGCCCCAAAAAATGCCAGTGGGTATATGTGTTGGTCTGAAACACTGGAGATTTGAAACAACGGATACAGTCTATCAATACATATAAATGTGCAGTGAATCTGAATGAATACAATACAATATATGAATGGATATGTGCAGTCTATCAACAGTGAGTAATAGTACATGGGTGTATATATGCACGGTTTATTAACCTATTAAGGCCTGAGGTTCCGATTCTACAAAATGTTTTCTAAATCGTAAAAAAAATTCTGAAATACTTATGTTGCTATAATATCAGTGGTTCTCAAACTTTTTCATGTCAATTTTTATGTTTTTTGCTGCCGACCCCCCCATCTGAAAATGTTTTGTTCCAGGGACCCCCCAGAAGCAAAGATTTCAGTTACAAATGTTCGCTTTAAAAATATATATATTCAAAGATTTGCACACATTTGAAAATATTTTTTCAAAAATAGCAGATCTACAAGCTCGTAGCGCGGCACTCGGTGGCGCGCTACGAGCTTGTATAGCTGCTATTTTTGAAAAGCCAAAGACATCTAAAATGACACAGATGCATTCCCGGACGGAATTGGGTTAATGATCAATCAATTGATTGTGTTCTGGCTTGGATCAATGAAACTAACATAGTATACTAAAAAAAAAAATTGCCAATCATTTTGGGAGACCCACTTAGCAATATCCTCACGGCCCACCGGTAGGCCCCCGGCCCACGGGTTGAGAACCACTAGTCCTTGTAGATCTCACAGTAGGAGTTGGTCAGAGTTGAACGTGAAAATTGCATGTTTATGCTGTAACGTTAGGCTTTGGAAAAGAAATAATATCTGGTATTATCCACAATAGCATGCCCTCTGCTGCTCTGGTGCGTTTTGTTTTTCTTTTGAACAACAAATCACTCTCTGCTGCTTTGCGTGCCACATAGTGTTTGAGTGTGTTTGTCTTTGAACAGCAGACAGCTAAATCACTCTTTGCCAAAAAAAAACAAAAAAACAATTGCACAGTCTCTCTCTTCAGGGAAACTTTGATCTCTGAAGCTAAAAACAATATTTTATTAACCCATTCAATCCGGGAACGCATGTCATTTTAAGATTTCTTTGGCCGTTCAAAAATAGCAGAGTGACGCGCTATGAGCTTGTAGATCTGCTATTTTATATCGTGAAAATTTGTGCAAATCTTTGAATATATATATTTTTAAGCAAACATTGGTAAAATATTTTGTTCAAGATTTTTCAAAAATAGCCAAAATTATAGAAGAATAGCTCAAATCTAAAATGACACAGATGCGTTCCCGGAGTGAATGGGTTAAAAGCAGAAGGCTGTTCGTCGACACAGAAAACAGGGTTTGGGACTTCAATAATGTGGTCCTGGGGATAGGATTGGAAATATGATGTAATTTGAGAGACACAGTGGTCTAGCCCCAGATTGACGAGGGAGCTTTGAATAAAAGTCATGCGGGCGAGTAGTTGGGGGCGCGTGCCGCATGGGCTCTGGTGCCTGGTGCCGGTCCCCGTTTCTGCTCCCGGGCACTTCCTGTTTCCTGTCTTATCTCCACTGTCTCCATCAATAAAGGCTCAGAAAAGCCAGACAAAATGACAAAAAAGAAAGACAGAAAGAATACAATGTTCTGTAAACAGGCTTCATGCGTCCATGCATGATATCATTTTGACCATATACATTATTTCTACAAAGCTACTGTATGCAATAACGGTTGGATCTGAAAGCCAGCAGTTAGGGCTAAGTTTCAGGGACACTGGGACACAGGCCGGTGCGTGAACCGGCAACTTCTCGTATGACCACTACTGGTTGGCGAGAGGTACTGCCTGAAGGTCAAAATTCAGCCTCTCCCCTGAGCAAGCAGACATGCTCTATTAGTTCAGTGGTAAAAAATGGCTGCACTTGTGCGGGGGACCTGGTTTCAAATACCAGGTAGGACATAAAGGTACAAAGTGTAGGTTTAATTCTCTAAATTGTCTCTCATGATCTATTTTATTAGCCTGGAAACCAGACGAATCTGCCTGTGCAAAAATAAAAAATAGCCCATTTGGTTTGGCCCCGCTCGGTTGTGATTGGATTACCCTTCCCCCGAAGTTGTAGGGCACCAATCAGGGCCCAGTGTGCAAATATGGGGCAGGCTTTTCTTTTCTTTTTTTTTTTTTTTAATTCGCCCCTTGGAAATGCAGGTTCCACACAGATATTCCAGACTAATAACTACGCACTACGCAGTGATATTAGTCTGGCCATGCCAGGCTACTATTTTATATGTATTTGCTAATACATATATTTTTTTGTACATTGTACAGTATGAAAGTAAATTTGCTTTGTATGCATTAATGTGCCTAAATGTATGAAAGGTCGAAAACCCAATAATTCTGGACCTATTCAAAATATTTTGTGTTTGTGTGTGTGCTTTTATAGCTGGCAACATGGGATCCAGTCCACGGTTTGAACGGCACGCTGTCAGACAGGAAACTGGAGAATAACATGAGAGGAGTGGTGCTTCGAGTAGTTACTGTTCTGGTGAGTACAACGTGTGTGTGTGTGTGTGTGTGTGTGTGTGTGTGTGTGTGTGTGTGTGTGTGTGTGTGTGTGTGCGTGTGCGCGCACCTGTGCATGCTCTACTACTCGTATCTCATCCACCCGTCCCTATATGAATTCAAAATTAGGTGTGGACCATTTCCCAGACCTAGACTATAGGAACTACAATGTCTTTATATCATTTTTTGCTTCGTGAGAAAAGCAGTTGGTGGAATTTCTGACATTTTTGGATACTTACAGTGTGCTCAACCTCAATCCTTTACCCCATCATTCCACCACTCTTTCTGTCAAGAGGGGGGGGGGGATAAATACGCGGACAGAGACAGAGTGTTGATGCAATCGAAGGGGTGAGTGCGAGGCACAAGCAGGCAGGAAGTTGAGTTAACTCAGCATGCCTGTCCATTTCATAGAATAGAAGGAGAAGATGAATACCAACAGATTTGTTTGAGATTCCAGCTTCCTCCCTGTCTCGCCTGCAGCATCGATTTGAGCAAGTCCCTGGAGTGCGTTAAAGATTCACAGCCGTAAATTCTTCATATCCCAACCTTTGAAGTGGGAAGTAGGGAAGAAATAGATGATGCCAGACATTTCTTCTGGACTATAGCTTCCACCAATGGCTTCTTTCCCTTCTAATTCTTTTTTGATGTGAGAATTTTCATCACAGTCACAAGGGAAAAGGGCATGGAATGGTTCTTAACACTGCCAGTATTGGCATTGGTGGCTTGTGTACTGTATGTGTAGCTGTGCACACATAGCTACATGACAGCATCCATGCTACACTGACCAGAGTCCCCCAGGGCTCTCTACTTAGTCCGCTCACTTTTCCCCCTCCTCTACTTCATACATGTGTCTCTTCCCTGAAAATAGCCCACAACGCGCCACGTTAAGGCGCGTTATGGATTATATATCTATCACTTTCTGACGCGTTGTAGGCTTGTAAGATGTGCTATTTTCGGGGATTCTTCGCCTATTATGACATGCCCAGAATAGAGAGGCTAGGGACCTCTCTCTCTGTCTTTCTTTCTCTCTCTCTCACTCTTTCTCCCCCTCCCTCCCTCCCTCCCTACATTTTATCATATCTCTAATATCTTATCACTATGCATTTGTGTGTGAGTGTTTTCCCAGTTGACTAACACCGTTTAGAGAGTGCCTCCAGACAGTCTTAGTGTGAAGTATCCAGAGTGTTGCCTAGTTGGTCTGTGCTATTTGAGACTGGCTGCAAGGTACATTCTAATCTGTGTTTTTGAACATGCATTATAACATGTTGACAACATGATGCAGACAACAATTGCATCTATTTATGTATGGATGTTTGTGTGGGCATATGGCATGAGAAATTGCATGTCTGCATAATAGTGTATTTACAAGTTTGTGTGTGCGGGTGGGAGTCTCTGTGTTTGTACCATCATAAGTTTCTTCTACATTGTCTTGTCACTTTGTGAATGGGATGGCCATTGCGACCTTCATAGCATGCTCTGTAGTGTAAGTTACAGTATTGTTCTGGTAAGAGAAAACATAAGCTGCCCTCGTCTAAACAAATGTGACTTGACCCCCATTTGTGAGGTCCTCACAAATAGTGTGTGTGTGTGTGTGTGTGTGTGTGTGTGTGTGTGTGTGTGTGTGTGTGTGTGTGTGTGTGTGTGTGTGTGTGTGTGTGTGTGTGTGTGTGTGTGTGTGTGTGTGTGTGTGTGTGTGTGTGTGTGTGTGTGTGTGTGTGCGCGTGCGTGCGTGTGCGTGTGCGTGTTATGATTAGAATAAGTTGGTTAGGGTAAAGTTTTGGTCATGTTTAGGGAGGGATTTGTTTTGTGCTAAGGTCCATGTGGTCATCACAAACACATTGGATTTGTACAATATCATGCAAATAATTAAAGTATAGAGTACACAGTAAAATCCTCATCCTTATTTTTACACTTAAAGGTAGGGTAAGTGATTTTTTTTGGTTAAAACAGAAAGTATTTTGTTAAAAGGTTAAAGCACTATATTCTGATAGTAATCATTGCTATAGAGTGTTTGTTCAGTAACAGGAGTCTCCCCGTCTCTCCAGCTCTTTAATAAACAGAAAATACATTTTCCGGTAGGTGTCAAAATCTCAGCCAATCAGGAGAAAGTTTTATAGTGTTCCAGTTCCAATTTTGCCTGCTCATTTCTTAGTGTCATCACTTCCAATTTCACTTGTTTAATCTATATCCTGATTGAGTTCTCTATCCTGATTGGATAACATTGGAAATGAAACTGAAACGAAAATGCATTTTCTGTTTTATAAAGAGCTGGAGAGACATGGCGACTCCTTTTACTGAACAAACACTCTATAGCAATGAGTACTATCAGAATATAGAGCTATTTAACACTTATTTTAACCAAAGAAAATCACTTGCCCTACCTTTAAAATGAGTGAATATGTACTTGATCGACATATTTGCTGGGAGCTCAGTTCCATCTATACCATGTAGTATGTAGCCTACTGTACAACACACACAAACGCACACACACGCACACTAGCGCTCTCTTCCTCTCTCCAATCAGCTAGACTCTTATGTTTATGGATTTGTTAATTGGTGATGAGATCTCAACACTATAAGGGCCAATGTCTCTAGATCAATGCTATTGATCAGACTGTATTGGCAGGTTAAATGGCCACTGTAGAGGTAACTCTATAGTCTATCCCTATAATGATGTGTTTATGGCTTTCTTTGTCATTGGTCCCAGTCCCACAATGCAACACATACCTTTTGGACCACAGTAATGTGGGATATAATGGGAAATTAAAATGAATTGTGTAAATAGAAAATAGACCTGACCAGTAAAGTGAAAGAGAGGTCACTCAAAGGTTTGTCTCTTTCAAAGTCTCTTAACCCATTAAGACCTGGAACTGTCATTTTTAGATTTGAGCTAAAATGCATTATTTTACACTTTGGGCTATTCAAAAATAGCAGATTTACAAGCTCATAGCGCGGCACCGAGTGCCGCGCTATGAGCTTGTAGATCTGCTATTTTTGAAAATTCGTGAAAATGTGTGCAAATCTTTGAATATATATATATTTTTAAAGTGAACATTTTTAACTCAAATCTTTGCTTCTGGGGGTCCCTGGAACAAAATATTTTGATGGGGGTCCACGGCCAAATACATATTATTTTTGGGGTCCTTGACATGAAAAAGATTGAGCACCACTGATATAGAAACAAACGTTTTTCAGAAAACTGTTGAGATTTAGGAGACATGTAGAATTGGCTTCAGGTCTCAATGGGTTAATCTGCATGGTTTCCCCATGCTGAGATAATATTGCCCTGCAAATTCCCATCTGCCTCAGGCGGAGACTGCGAGGGAAAATTATTTTTTCAAACCGGTTCACAGCTCCACCACAGAGACTTGACAGAGTTACACGAAACACATTTCAGACCAATTTCCCTGGCGAATCCTCCCTAAAGCCTGATTCATACTTCGTTGCACGGCGGTGTCGCGTGCCGAAAATAGCCGACCTACAAGCTCACGACGCGTCGCAAATGAGCTTGTAGGTCTGCCATTTTCGGGCGAGCGGCATCGGAACATAAGTCAGTCTTTATTCTGTCCAAAGACGACGGCACTTGACACAGCACGAGCCGACGCGTGGCTCAGTGACATTCCCACGAGAGCGCTTCAGAAGCCATCGCTCCGTCTCAGTGGGAAATTGCATGTTCCCAATCATGTCTCCAAAAAACACTTGTGCTGCATCGAGCTGAGAGGAGACTGGAGATAAATTGCCACCAATCGAATTCGTGGAGAAGGCAGGAGGAGAAAGGGGGATGCGGGTCGGTGGGGCAATGGAATGGAAGCTGGTTGAACAAAGGGAAGAAGGGAGAGAAAGACGAAATGAGAGGGAGAAGGGTAGCGATATTAAAGGAAATTATGGAGAGATGGACAGGCACGGGGTAGAGTGAGGGAGTACTGTAGGTATCCCAGACATTATTTGTAGGGAAATTGTGTGGCTAAGGTGGCATATGGTAGATTGGAAACCTGGAAAACTACTAGACATTATGTTCTTCTGGTCCTTTAGGTGCATCTAAATCTGGTAAAATATCATACACAGTTTCACTACAGTGTGTGTGTGTGTGGGGGGGGGGGGGGGGTTCGTCATTTTGGATGGATGGAAGCTTACACAATATACAATGACCCCAAGGTCGTAGCTGACTATTATGTTCAATGTGTTATGTGCTTGTGTGGGTGTCCAGAGAGGATTCCTGCGGACTTGCTGTATGCACTGAAAGCAGACATGAAAGTGTTTTTGTGGAGAAACCAACAAAGACAACAGTTTTGTTTATGCATTTGAGCATTTAATGCTTTGAATCCCACTATTCTAAAATAAACCATTAATCATTCGTCCATAATAGTTTAAAATGGTTGAATTGTCCGTAGATGTCACAATAGGATTCAACCCCTCTTGCACCTTAAAGGACGAGTTCACCGATTTTCAACCTATCTTCATATAATTGGTCCTCACTAATACTCATGATAAAATGGTACGATTTTTTTCTACTCGGTCTGTGTTTCAGAGGAGAGCTGTGGACAGTTCAGAGTCCCGTCTACCAGTGACATCATCAATGGGGAATCCAAGCTAATAGAAACTGCAGGCTTTCTATTGGGAAAAAAAATCATGCCTAATGATGATGTCACTGGTAGACAGGTTTCTGGACTGTCCATAGCCCTCCTATGAGACACAGACCAAGTAGAAAAAAATGGTACCATTTTATCATGAGTATTAGTGAGGACCAATTATATGAAGATAGGTTGAAAATCGGTGAAGTCGTCCTTTAACCACTTAAACCCCATATGGTTGAGTCCCTCAGGGCTGTGTCTTTTCTGTGGTCAATAATTCATATTGACCAGACCTGTAGAGGGCGCAGTGGAGTAAATAAAATACGTCTCACAGACATATTTTATTTTCTGCCCAAAAAGTGTATTATACAGAGAAGGTGGGGTGCTGAGAGGCTTCCCACCCTTTCAACAACACAAAACAGCCTTTTTTTATTTTACTACAGTTGGAGGCCTGGCAGGGCGTTAGAGAGAACTCACTAATGCTCTGGACCAGGGCTAGGGTTTAAGTGGTTAAAATGGGTGCTTTGACTTTCCACAGTACATTTCAGTGTTTTATTATACTTTATTTCTTTATGAAGCAGCTTAAGTTAGATACATGTACCATTAACAGATGCATTACAATTGTATGTATAGAGTTTGTACCTTACAATTTACGATTTAGGCATTTAGCTGACGCTGTTAATCCAGAGCGATTTACAGTAAGCAAGGAAAACACGAGGTAATACATAAAATGCATAGAAAAAATGGTAATCTAGGATCATAGGTAAACCAAGAACCAATCATCTTGGAAATAGGACATAGTAATCTAGGATCATAGGTAAACCAAGAACCTATCATCAGTGCCTTGAAAGATAACAGGTGTGTGTGTGTGTGTGTGTGTGTGTGTGTGTGTGTGTGTGTGTGTGTGTGTGTGTGTGTGTGTGTGTGTGTGTGTGTGTGTGTGTGTGTGTGTGTGTGTGTGTGTGTGTGTGTGTGTGTGTGTGTGTGTGTGTGTGTGTGTGTGTGTGTGTGTGTGTGTGTGTGCGTGCGTGCGTGTGTGCGCGCGAATCTGAATTTTCCTAATAATAATGAGCAAGTTGACCTAAACCTCGTTGTGGGAAATCTCCCCAAAAGGTTTATTCTGAACGTGGCATGTGTTTCTCTGAAATCTGGCAGCCTTGCCTTGGGCACTTCCTCCTCCCTCTGGCTAAAAAGGTACTATTTAAAACCAACAGCAGAAACACACATTTTCATAAGTCAGAGATGTGTTGAATCAGTCTCAACTGCTAAAGACTAGTGGGCATGTTTGACCACTGCTCCCAGCTCTGGGCTCCCTGGGCCTTGGCACTGGCCGTGGTGCTGAATGCTCCAATGGGCTTTGGTTGAGTGTGTTACCACAGTCTATGACAGAAGAACTGGATGCTCGACTGTGGGACTTTGATGTGCTTGTTTGTGTGTGTATGTATGTGTCCTTATCTGTGTGTGTGTGTGTGTGTGTGTGTGTGTGTGTGTGTGTGTGTGTGTGTGTGTGTGTGTGTGTGTGTGTGTGTGTGTGTGTGTGTGTGTGTGTGTGTGTGTGTGTGTCAGTGTGTCTGTGTGTGTGTGTGTGTGTGTGTGTGTGTGTGTGGTCCAGTGCACAGTGGGTGGTGCCTTGATTGATGGATGCCTGTGGCGAGAGAGGGACTTGGCATGCATGTCCACTCACCGCCTAATAGCTTATTGAGCGGCTGGAGCTAGCAGGGATTAGAAACCACCAAGTTAATGTGTAATACAGTGCGTGTGTGTGTGTGTGTGTGTGCATTTATCTGTGTCTGTGTGTGTCTAATGTGCAGCCAGTATCCAGTCAATAACACACACACAGACCCTCATAAATCTGCCAGACATATTGGCCTGAAACATTTCACTCATCAATAGGGATTTATTAACAAAGAGAAAGCCAGATAGTGTGGGATGAAAGAGCGAAAGCTCTAATTGTCTAAACCTATAACCTTAAGTCTTATTGAGGAGAAAAATCTGCTATTTGTCCTCAGTGTCTGAGATGATTGTCCTTCAAACTTCCCTATTCTCTAAAATAAAATACATTAAAAAGAATTACATTAAAAAACCTCTGTATTATGTTAGAACATTATGTAACATTTTGCATGTCATTATAGGTGGAAAGACTTTTTTTTTTTTAAATGTCAAAAACAACAGAACTACAGGCTCACATCGAGTCGTGATGCAACGCGTTGTGAGCTTGTAGATTGGCTATTATCGTTATTCATCACACAACAATTAATATTTGTTTTGGTTGAAAACAACACTTAACCACTCAAGCCCTTAAGTGGTCAAGTCACACATAAGTACGTACAGTACAATCAAAAATCAAGTAAGATATATTTTCTGCACACTGTCGGATAATGTTAATCAGGGCCGATACACATTGAACAGTAACTCAATAACACAGCATTGTCCCAAAAAGCTGCACTGTTTATGCTGTAAATGTCATGTTCATTTCAAGGGAATTCACATTTTGGGTTTTCTAATGTACAGTAACGGTTGCGACTTCCTTGAGCAACTTGCAATAATTGGTATAGTTACAATATGCACTGAACGTGCATTGAATATTAAATTCCATTAGTCGTTCCAGAACATAAATATAGGTAGATCATCTGATTGACTAACTCACCAATGGGTTTTCCTTTTAGGAGGAGCCCTTTGTGATGGTGTCGGAAAATGTTCTGGGAAAGCCGAAGAAGTATCAGGGTTATTCTATAGATGTCCTGGATGCCCTCTCTACCTACCTCGGCTTTAAGTATGAGATCTACGTTGCTCCGGACCACAAATATGGCAGCTTGCAGCCTGACGGACAGTGGAATGGACTGATGGGAGAGCTAGTCTTTAAGGTGAGAAATTACGTGCACACACAGACATACAATTGTGGGTATTTTTCAGTGGTGGAAGTACTCAGATTTGTTTTACAATTGTTTTTAAAGTAGCAATAATTGGATTCATTTGTATACTCTCAATGTTTAAATGAACACTCAGGATTTTACTCTGTACAGCACTAGTGTAGGCAAGCACTGACTGCATGCACTAGTACTTCACATTTCCTCTCTAATAGTAGTTACACTGCCACAGTAGAAATAGCACCTCCCAAATGGGTATGAGAGAGAGAGAGAGAGAGAGAGAGGGTGAGACAGATATACACAGGAAGAGAGAGGGGGCGAGGGAGAGGAAGACACGGACAGAAATGAGAAGAGTAGGAACAATGAGAAAAGTGGTGACATTTTATACCGCCGGAGGTCACCGCAGTATTTTCAGGCCCATTACCCATAACCCTCCCCCTTGCTGTTTTTCCATTACTTAATGTTCCAGACTGTCTCTGAGAGACACAGTAAAATCCAGAGTGTTCATTTGTTCCATTTGCACACTCTCAAAGTTACATTTATGCCAAGGATTTTACAGTACGTATATAACTAGGTACTGTTTCCATGAGTGGAGCTGTATACAGCAGTATGCAGTATGTGCCATGCACCTTATTATAGTTAATTCTCATATTCCTTTTCCTTCATTACTTACAGGTATGGGTAAAAGAGAGATAAACAAAGAAATAAAGGGCTTAAAAAGTAAGAAAACAACAAAGATGCCATAAAGCCATAAAAAGATGATTTTGAGTTCTTGAGTTTGTGTCTGGTTGTGAATTGGTACTGGGTGTGTTTCAATATATTCTCCACACACACACCCTGAATCAGCCCACGAACGCACGAAGCGACAGTAAAAAGCCTTAAGCAAATATGTTGCATTATCTATGCCCGCATAAATGCCAGCAAAGGACATAAACACTAAACAACGTGTGAACACACTTCAGGTTCATATGGCATCGTCACAGATTACGTGCAACAATACACACAAGTGATCGCCTGCAGCAAAGTATCACTTCATTATGTTATATAATGAGAGGTAGCAGTGTCTTCTATGAGAATAGCAATAATAGCCAACACTTAACCAAACCTTGCTAACTGTTTAGCCTTTTTATTATTCAGCACTACCAGCTGCAATCCTCTTACAACCAGCCTAAGTCAGGTATTTGAATGTAATGTTGCAGAGTTATTGCAGTTTGTTTTGAACATACCAGGCTTGACCAAGTAATGTTTGTTTATTTTCAAAGAAGACGGTAGATCATGGAATATGTCCATACTGTAGTTAACAGATCAATAATTATTTCAGGCTGTGCTAACAGTATGTACCGAAAAGGGGGATGAATACAGGCTGTATGTATTGTCCTGTCCCTCTTTGCTCCCTGTGCATGTCCTCCACACCGGCACCAGAAAATAACAGTTCTACTGTAGCACTGGTCTCATCTGTGTCATTATACATATAAATATAGTACATCAAACACAACCAAGATGACAATTAATTGATGGAGAGAGATAGCACACACTTTGTCCACTGTGTCTGTTGCCAGAAATGTCAAAATCTGTGAGACAAATGATATCAAACCATGTTGAAAATACACAGCGGAGAAACAGACAGAATACTGAGTGGACGGGGTCTAGCTTTCAGAGCTCAGAGCCGTGTTCTGATGCAGTATTTTAACTTTCGTCATTGCCAAACATTCTTCGGTTTGGCAAGCCCTATTGAAGCCGAAAAAGGTTTGTCATCAAAACATGGAGACTCATGTCATATATATATATATGTTACAGGGAAATTGGCATTCCAGGGAAATTGAAAGGGGTACGCTTGTTTTCACCGCCCCTCAGGCAATTCTGTAGAATCAACGCTAGAGGGCAATGCAAGCCAGACATGAGCCCCACACCACACACGCACGCATGGACAAACGAGCACGCATGCACAAACGAGCACGCACACACGCATGCGCACGCGCACACACACACACACACACACACACACACACACACACACACACACACACACACACACACACACACACACACACACAGCCTCATTCCATGCAGTTGAAGCACAAGGGGGCGGGCCTGGCGGGCTATGTTAGTGCAGTGAGTGGCACTTGGGGCAAACGCAGTCCCCACAACATCATTTACGATTCTGTGCCTATCGGTACATAACTCGGACGGCGCTTAAGTCGACTAGCAGACCATCGGCCGGTCGTCGCGGGCACTCGCGCCTGGAGGCGCTCGGGCGCGACTCCTCGGCCTCAAGGTCTGCTAAGTCGGCGCGCCTCCGTCATGGTCCAAAACTATACTTTATCAGCGAAAAAAAAGTAATCCGTGGTTGTTTGAAAAAGTAATGTCCCAAGCGGGAATCAAACCCCGGCTCCCAGTGGTAGTGGGTGGGGAGTCCAATGATTATCGAAGTGCGCCACTGAGGCTTGTACTAGTAGTGTAAAGTAACAAAGTAGATTTACTCAAGTACAATTTTGAGGTATTCGTACTTTACTTGAGTATTTCTCTCATATTATCCATTTTATTTTCAGCGTTCCCCTAGCGTAGCTTCCTGGTTGCTATATTGTTGTTGTGGTCGTCGTCCTCGCATCAAAGCCCCGCCTCGCAGCACCGCCCCGCGCCTATAAAACTAGCGCTCCCCTGTCAATTTCCCTGGAATGCCAATTTCCCTGTGACATATATATCCTGTAATATATGATATGGCACACGCACATACGTACGCGCGTGCGCACACACACCATGCTGGTGTGTCAGCCTACAAACATCCTGCAGGGATACTGTCTCAGTATTCTTCTTATGCAGTGTAAGTGACAATTTCTGCCCATTTAAGCATTTTGTTTCCTCACCCAACTGTGAAATTAGCAGATTAGCTTTAAATGTACAATCACGCAATGTACACATTCTCTCTCATGCGTGTGCGTGCACACGCACGCACGCACACACACACACACACACACACACACACACACACACACACACACACACACACACACACACACACACACACACACACACACACACACACACACACACATACACACACACACACACACACACCTATCATACAAGCAGCTTAAATTATGACTATGGCACAGCCATCTACAGCTGCTAGCCAAGCATTGAGAAATGGTAATATTTTAATTAACTATCATTATTTCTGCATATTAGCATAGCATATTTTTTCCTGGCAGTCATAGGATTGCTTGGGTCAACTTCAGCCCTCCCACACGCAAACAATAAAAAACTGCTGTTCGCTTTTCCTTAGAATGACAAGATTTATAGACGAAGATGTGCACACATCTATTTGATACCCGTTACTCAGGCACACTTACTGTACAAACTCTTTATTACCTCATTATTAACTGTCTGTCATTGTTCACGCCATGCACACTACTAAATCATCTTTCTGAATGACCCCCCCCCCCACCATCTCTCTTTCTCTCTCTCATCATGCTTCCCACCGCCCATAGCGTGCGGATGTGGGCCTGTCAGCATTGACCATCACCCCAGAGCGGGAGAGCGCCGTAGACTTCACCACACGCTACATGGACTACTCGGTGGGCGTGCTACTGCGCAAGGCGGAGCGCACGGTGGACATGTTTGCCTGCTTGGCGCCCTTCGACCTGTCACTGTGGGCATGCATCGCCGGGACCGTGCTGTTGGTCGGCATCCTGGTGTACCTGCTGAACTGGCTGAACCCGCCACGACTGCCCATGGGCGCAGTGTCCTCCACCACCCTGTACAACTCCATGTGGTTTGTGTACGGGTCCTTCGTCCAACAAGGTGAGTGGACTCTGGGTGGGTGAGTGCATGGTTGAGTGAGTGTGGGTGTGTGGGAAGCGAGTGGTTCTAAGGATAATTCCTTTTAACAGATCCGTTCATGAAAGTCCTTGCGGTCTTGTTTCCAATGAGGGCCTATGAGCAATTAGGGGTTAAGAGTCTTGCTCAGGGACAAAGGTTCTCAAAGGTTTTGGGCTTCAGTAGCCCCTTTTCCTGATTTCTGAATCCAAGTACCCCCTTTGTAACATTTTTGCTGTGAAAACGGCAAGAGAAAACCATAGCTACCATACTGTATGATGCTATGAATGTATGATAATCAAATGTTGTAGAATATAACATTACAATATGAGGAGTGAAGGTGGGGGGGGGTTATGTACTGTAGGCGCACACAAATAAATATGCAGGCCTGGATTTATGGATGGACAGGTGAACACCATCGATTTTCTTTAAGTCTTTTAAGTCTAAGAGAAAACTGTGCGCTCAGCCGAATGTTCTTCTGTATTTCAATGGCAACTCTCCTCAGAGTTGCCAATGAGAAAAATTGTCGAATGCGTGTATTGACCTTTTGTGTTTGAGCGCAATAGTCAAATGAGGGGGGAAAAGAGACGAGAGTGATTCTGTTCCAAATGGGGAGAGCTGAGAATAATTACCGCACCGGGGCCATCTATTTGAGAAGTTTCAGAATCCATTTTGGCTGTGCTCAGGTGTAGAGATCAGACAATAGACAGGGAAAGGATTTAAAGTTTAATCAGTGCAGGAATAGAACCACTGGGCCACTGTGATAAAGGGGGAGGAGAGGCAAATGGAAATTATAGTTGTTGCGCAGCAATCGGATGGGGACGGGCCTTTTGAGGAGGAAGAGGCAGAAGGAGAAAACTAGCAAAAGGAGGAATCACAAATAAGAGTTTCAATCAGCAGAATTGTCTGGATCAAATTATCATTAAACCTTGAAGTCATGTATCTCTAATGTCATCACGTCTTATAGTTACCCAAGCTCTGCTACTCATGTGTTCTGTTGCCGTTGCAATTCAAAGGTGAGCACAGTGCCAACTGAGCTACCCATGCACACATCATGTTAGTTGCTGCTCATTTACTGTACTTGGATTTTGTGAAGAACTATAACTAAGCAAATGTAAAAGTGTATTGTTTATGGGAATATTATGCAGTTGTAAAGCACTAGACTGGAGTGAGTAAGTGAGTGAGAACGTTGTGGCAAAGTATTAAAAAAACAGAAAACTAAAGAAAAAAGACACCAAGAGGAAGTATTTACTTACTAGCTACTGCTTGCCTGACGTGAATGTGAGAAAAGTCCATGCAATCAAGCAAATTAATACAGCTGTCGAATTGGTAGAATGCTGATGGATTGTGGGTATTGTCGTTTGACTCTTTATGTACAGTATGTAATGGCAGATTTCACACTAAAACTCAATGTTTGTACTTTATAGACAACATGGAGTCACCTTCTTAGAATGATGGCCCAAGTAATTTTTTTGAGGAAATGTATGTTTTTGCCTAAATCAGCTCTTCGTGACACTTGACACTTCTGATAAAATCGCCTATATCCTTATTTAAAAGATCATGCTGTTCCCACTCCAGTAGTATAATGGCCTATCTCAAGAGTGTGACCTAGGCCTTTTATGGCCTAAGTCACAAAGACAATGGGCCCGATTCACTAAGCTGGTCGTAAATGTAAGTGTAAAGATGGGTGTAAATAAAATGTCTAAAGGAGGGTGTATTTTCTCTATGCTAAAACCAAGCTATTTACACTCAAAATATGGGTGTAAACAGCTTAGTGAATCGGGCCCAATGTGACTCACATTGTCTTGTGACTTAGGCCAGAAACATTGCCTAAGTCTGGAGTAAGTCAGTTACTCCACAAATATTTTGGCCTAAGTCAGGTTTACAATTACCTAAGTCAAAACACAAATTGGCATTGGCAAGTCATTTTATCCTCTTATGTTACTTAACTGACAGACTGTGCTATTTGTATGTCAATAGTCATATATTGTTATTAAACATTTGAGTGAAATGATTAAGAAATATCATATAGGTTGTTTTTCCCTTTCTCTTAAAAACTTTTAAAAATTACAAAGGCCATTATTTTAAGAAGGTGACGATAGCGAGATCTGCATTTATTCATTTTAAAAATATTTAAATATGCTTTATTTGCATCAACATACTGTCAAAAGGTTTTCATTTTTTATTTACCACACTACATGACATCTAGCATGACATCCACATGTCTGAAGATGCTGTGTAGCCAGTTTGGTGGTAGGAGATAGGTCCATTCATCCATCTTAAACCTCTTATCCGGAGTCGGGTCACGGGGGCAACAGTTGGAGGAGAGAGTTCCAGACTTCCCTTTCTTGGGCCACAATAGCCACTTCATCCTGGGGGATCCTGAGGCATTCCAAGGCCAGCGTGGAAATATAATCCCCCCATCTGGTCCTTGGCCTCCCAGTGGGACGTGCCCAGAGCCGCCCAGGAAGCATCTGTACTAGATGCCCGAACAACCTTAACTGGCTCATTTCCATGTAAAGGAGAAGCGTCTCACGGACAGACATTCCCTGCAAGGGGAATTTAGTTGTCATAGCAGAAACACAGGACGTATACAGATAGTAGATAGATACGTCTATGCTTCAATGTGAAAGTTGTAGAAAGTACTGATTTGTAGTACTGAAATGTAGAAACTGATTTGTTGTGAATTGTCTACGATTTAGGTCAATTGTGTGTGTGGTGTACAGTATGTGTGTGCACCTGAAAGTGCATGTGCTATATTTGGCTGTGTTTTTGAGACTGAATGAATGTGTATAAGACACAACAGGCAGAGAGAGGGAGAGAGGCTCTCTATTTCTGCCTCTATCATGCACGCATGCACGCGCGCATGCACACACACACACACACACACACACACACACACACACACACACACACACACACACACACACACACACACACACACACACACACACACATGTCTCACAGTCTCTCACAGTCTCTCACAGTCTCACAGCCATTCTAGAGATGCTGTAAAAAGTTATTTAAATAAAGAAATATGGCACAAGCAGGTGTCTACGGCTGCTAGCCAAGCATTGAAAGAATTTAAAAAAAATAATTAACTATCATTAGGTCTGCATATTAGCCTGTTCATTTTGGTTTGCATGTTCAAGGTTTTTTTATTTGTTAGATCTTGTGTACGAGTACAGAGGAGTAACATTGTGGATGTGCGTCAGGTTTGGTAAATTTCTCATGAGCAAAGTTGCACTTGCTATCATGCTCCAGGACTGAGGCAATAGTTAATTTTTCAAGCTACATTAATTATGCAAATGTTCTAGGGTATGTTTATGTGTGCAATGTTTTTAAGTTGTGTGTGAAATATTTTAGGCCCTGAATGAGCAGTTGATGAGCTTTCCAGCCAGTCGGTAAATAATCCTCTGTCTTGCGCTGCAGCTAATGGTGGTAATGATGATGATGATACATGCTAATTGCTGTTTGATATTTGCAATCGTTTCTCTTTTTAGCTGTAATTAACATTTTAGTCATGGCATCATTACAGAGATAGAAAGAAATGCTTTTCTGTATACTGTGTGTGTGTGTGTGTGTGTGTGTGTGTGTGTGTGTGTGTGTGTGTGTGTGTGTGTGTGTGTGTGTGTGTGTGTGTGTGTGTGTGTGTGTGTGTGTGTGTGTGTGTGTGAGTGATAGAAGTGTTGTCCTGCATCTTCTAGAAAGATGTGCACGTTGCTGTCTGTGTGTGGTTATAGCGTTGCATGAGAGGAGACAAGTGCCACAGTGTGTGTAGCATAGACCGTAAAAATGAATAGACAAAGTCACGCCTCTGGTTCCTACAGACCCGTTTTGAAGCCTGTTTTTCAGTGATTTCAAATCCGCTATATCCGGTCCGAAATGCGGACATTATGCGGAAAAACGGAAATTAATGCTATCGCAGCTTCACTCGGTAGAAGTGGAGCTGCTACTTTAATCATTCATTTTATGATTATAATTATAATTAATTTTGAAATTAATGGGACCATAATTGACTAAATGCATATGATGATTTAAAAAGTACTTTAAACTAGCGATTGAAAACAAAGTGTTTATGAAAAGGTTTACTAACGTAATAAAATCAAGTATAAAGTCCACCCAAAACCTCATTCGGTTGTATTTAGATTATATCTTATTGAGACCAGTAGAAGGTAAAATAGCGACATCTGCTGGGCCATTAATAGGAACAGCAGGCTGAACGAGTACACGGAAGTGAGCTTCAATTCCAGCGAAGGGGGTTTGCCCCTTGGGTGGGAGGCTGTGCATTGAGATGATCACAGACAACTACACCAGTCGTTCTCAAACTTTGACATTTTAAGAAGCCCCATAACTCTGAGAGTGTATAAATGGAAACAAATGGACCCATTAGGGTCCATTTGTGACAGTTCTTAACTTCTTTTAGAGAGATGTCATGCTTACAGGCCTAGTGAACGAAAAGCGTACCCCCACACACATGCCTAGAGGACAAAATATTAAATATTAAAGATAAAATGTGTAAAGAGTAAGGCTAGGAGTCGTGGCGTACTGGCTGTAACCTTCAACAGCCTGAGTCTTTCGACTTTCATTTAATGGGAAACAAAATAAATGGCCTGCCCACGCGAAAGGCTTTAAATGTTTCCCGGAGAGAGCCCCTTGTAATTCTAGGAGTATCATTAATCTGAAAAAAAGAAAGAAAGATATCTGTTCCGACAAAAAGTGCCTGGATTTATTCTTGGCCAGTAGAAGCGAGGAGAGTCTCTATTGTCTACTCTAACAGCAGTACTGTGATGGGGAGAGTTTATATCATTTGATGTGAGGGCATGATGTGAGATCACTATGCTGGCACATGCTTGAATTAATGCTGATGGGTTATAACCTATAGGAGCTCTAGCTACTCCTACACAGTTTGTCCAAAACTCACTCAAATAGGCTGCAAGAAGGTTTCATAAAAAAATTCAGTAGCTCGGGTATCCATCTTCCGAAAAACTCTACAGGGTCTCCTCCCTCGACACTCTCTGGTACGCCACATTTCCGGAAATTTTCACGCCGGCTCCTGTCTTCCACAGCATCCAGTCGCTCTGTCATGACCAGCAGTTGTTTCTTGAGCTCTTGAGCACACGGCCGTCGATGGGGATGGTTGCAGTGTCGACCGCATCAACACGCTCCTGGAGCCTCTCAAGTTGTTTTTCTGCGTTTTGTAGCCCGGGTACAAGAGTCTCTTAGAGGGAAGTGATTCAGAGGCACTCAGGCGTGCACACACACACACACACACACACACACACACACACACACACACACACACACACACACACACACACACACACACACACACACACACACACACACACACACACACACACACACACACACACACACAGACGAATAGTCAGACATGACTCCATAGCTATTTGGATTTGTCACTTTGGCTGGTATAGAGGAGAGGAGAGGTTGGCTGCCCTTCCCTTCTTTCCTTCCTTTCCTTCTTTCCTTCCTTTCCTTCCTTCCTTCCCTGCCTCCTTCCCGTTCCTATCTCTTACGTTTCTCAAACTCCATTCCTCCCTCTCTCCCTCTTCTGTCCTTCCCCGGTTTCCTTCTTCCCTCGTCATCCTTTCATTCCCTCCCATGCCTTCGAACACTCTTCCTATCTCTCCTTCCTTGTATGTACTGTGTGTGTGTGTGTGTGTGTGTGTGTGTGTGTGTGTGTGTGTGTGTGTGTGTGTGTGTGTGTGTGTGTGTGTGTGTGTGTGTGTGTGTGTGTGTGTGTGTGTGTGTGTGTGTGTGTGTGTGTGCGCACCATGGTACCATGGTTACAGAGGGAAACTCTGCCTACTCTCCATAAACTAATATAATTCGTCTCTGAGAGAAAAAGTGAGTGGTGGAGATAACCATAGAGAGAGAAAGAGAAAAAGTAGTGTACGGATTCATGGACCTAAAATGTGCCTTTTAGTTGTTGGGTAATGTTTCTTAAAAGTACCCACAGTATGAACAGATTTAACATTCATCAGCCTGGTATAGCGCCACCATGAGGCCTATTTGAAGAATTTGGGCTGGACTTCCGTGGCCTACTGGCAGTTTGCATGAAAGTTTTGACGCCGATCCCACACACACACACAGTCGCACACACATACACACACAGGGGCGAAAATATAATCGCTGCAGAGATTAAAAAATACCTTCACACAAGTCCAAGTCATTTATTAATTGAGGGAAATTATCAAATAATACATACTGTATCTGTGAGTGGCAATAGTATGTGTAGGATTAGAATTTTGTAGGTGAATCAGGTATTTTCAATCACATAAATAAACAACCCAAGTGACACCCGTGTTGAATTTTAACAGCGACATTCCTCGAGCACTTCAAACTGAGGCAAGTTTACCACAAATGGAACAATATTTGTGGGAAAAAGGTGAAAGAAAAATTCAAGGCATAACCAAACATCATTATTCCAGGCTGCAAGAAGTAGAGAAATGGCTGAAGATGTACAGTATATAGAGCCGAGCGTTGCGAAGTCCGTTTCAGCCGCCTCAACGCCGTTCGAGTGTCCCGATAGGGACAGAATCGTAGGTCATATCCCCCCTAGTCAACATGTGCCGTTTTTGCCCCACTTCCAGTCAAACGTTTGACTTCTTGGGATGTCCGTCCCAAGAAGTCAACCGTTTGCCGTCTTGGGAGTGAGAATATGTTGAAACTGCAGCAAATGAACCTACAAGGAAGAGGAATTACCAGTGCTCACTGTGATGCATACTAAAATGATACATTTTCATATTATGATCCTACTCACCACCTCTCATGGGACATCAAAGAAAGACTTCTTGGCCTCGTCGACCAATCTTTGCACTTTGTTTCTAAGATTTATGTATAAGATTTGTTCTATAATCTTTTAGCGCAGACACACATCAAAGGGCTGATGATAAGTTCTCGTTCTCTCTTTAAAAAGCCACATTAAACGCAGCAGGGGGATCTTCAAAGATAAGAGCTCTTCAAACTGAGGCAAGTTTACCACAAATAGAACAGTAGAGAAAAATTGTGGGAAAACGGTGAAAGAAAAATACGTTTCCCACATACAAACATCTTGTTTCAAGGCAAGGCATAACCAAGCATCATTATTCCAGGCTGAAAGGACTAGAGAAATGGTAAACAAGTGGAGTAACCAAACAAGATGAAAGACATCCCGTAGACAAATGGTTCCAAAACTAAAACCTTTCCAAATCCTGTACCTTTTTAAACTTATAGTACTAGTTTATTTTCATAAATTTTTTCATGCCGTGCAAATCTTCTCCTTTTCAGCAAAAGGAGAAGTGCAGGCTGCCACCGCTAACAAATGGACTGTGGACCGTGCTGTAATTGAATTGTGCAAACATGCAAAGAGACAGACTAGTCAAAGGAACCTGCATCTCTGCTGAAGAATAACCAGCATGGGAGGGCAAGAGCTTTTATGCTAGTGGGACTATTAGAGTTAGAGTGTGTGTATGTGTGTGTGCGTGTGTGTGTGTGTGTGTGTGTGTGTGTGTGTGTGTGTGTGTGTGTGTGTGTGTGTGTGTGTGTGTGTGTGTGTGTGTGTGTGTGTGTGTGTGTGTGTGTGTGTGTGTGTGTGTGTGTGTGTGTGTGTGTGTGTGTGTGTGTGTGTGTGCGTGCGCGAAAGACACACAGCTACAGTGAAACCGAGTGGTACAGAGTAGTATGATGATTTTGAACTGTTTGGTGCTATTTTATGTGTTTATGAATTGAATACAAGGACTATCGTGATATATCGTTGGTGAAATTTCATGCAATATATTGTGATATCGCAATATATCGATATTTTCAGATATCGTGATATATATCGTTGGTGAAATTTCTTGCAATATATATCGAATATCGTGATATCGCAATATATCGAATATCGTCGAATATCGTGATATATATTGTTATCGTGGGCCTAATATCGTGATATATATCGTATCGTGAGGTACCCCTATCGTCCCACCCCTAGTACAGAGGGTGGCAGAAGAGAAGAGAGGAACAGTAA
Organism: Gymnoscopelus braueri; assembly: GCF_963280865.1. Taxonomy (NCBI): domain Eukaryota; kingdom Metazoa; phylum Chordata; class Actinopteri; order Myctophiformes; family Myctophidae; genus Gymnoscopelus; species Gymnoscopelus braueri. Next base: position 26,631,927 of record NC_137608.1, on the reverse strand, counting down.
TATTCTCCCGCCCTCAAACTACAGTCCTGGATGTTGTCAGGGTGAATGGACGGCATAAAAGGGGAAAGGGGTGTGTGTGTGTGTGTGTGTGTGTGTGTGTGTGTGTGTGTGTGTGTGTGTGTGTGTGTGTGTGTGTGTGTGTGTGTGTGTGTGTGTGTGTGTGTGTGTGTGTGTGTACTTTTTCAGCATGTACTTGCGTAGTCAGCACCACGCCTCTCACTGCTGACTCTCAATTAAAGCTATTTTTGTGGGATGATCAATGTACAGTGAGATATGTACACGCACCCACACACACAAACATATGCACATGCACATGCACGCACACGCACTCTTACTGTACACACTTGCACATAGAGTAGGGCCATAGGCCATGATCACCACTTTCATCTTTCCATCTGCTCCTCCACAGTCTCCTTCTCTCTCTTTTATCCCTCACCCACAGCCTCTACCCTCTTTTCACTATCCCCTGGTGGGTGGGTAGGTGTGTGTGTGCCGTGTGTGTGGCAATCATGTTGGAGGAGGCAGACCCACCTAACCTTTTTATCTCCTTCCCTCCACTACTCTCCTCCTTTCATCCTTCCATACAGGCCTTCAAAACTGAACAATTTCACATGCAATCGGTTGCGAGCAGGATCAATAGTTTAACTTGTGTTAAGACCCCAACATAATGTAACTAAAGCAGTTACAACTAAATAAAAATGGGTTAATGCTGTTCAAGTAAATGCTATTTATTTATGTAATGTTATACTGTTATACTAATTAAATTTATGTCAGATATGCAAAAAAAACAAACATTTTGCACAAATTGAACATGATAAATGATTCAGCCATATCAGTGTCAGGAAAACCCTGCTATTTCATTAGACATTATCTGACAGTTATCGATTACCCTAATATTTGGATTCACACGTGGGAGCTCACCAAAGTATGATCAAAATCAATACAAAAAACAACATACAAAACCAGTAATCCGACTATTTGATAGAGTTGTGATTGGAACATGTGGTGTATGGGGTACTTAGTTGAGCATATCAGTCAGTCAGAGAAATCCCTTCTGTCCAGGTCATACATTTCAGCTTATAAAATTGCAGGCATGACAGGCTAACCCTCCATCGCTCCCCTTTTGATAACAATAATCATCTCAGTGGGGAAAGAATAAACTTCAGGCATCAAAATGCACATTCCACACTCCCACTGACAGGGTGTGCAGTGATGCTCATGGCAAGCTTGTGCAAGTCTGGGTTGGACCCAGACTTGCTATACGATGCATTGCGGTGTTGTCTTTGTTAGCCCAAGAATAGGGATGCTATAGGGTTCAAAGATACTACCGCTGTGCTTTAGACAGGCATCACTTGATTATGCGTCCAAGAGAGACACAGTTGGAGACATGAGGACAGTGCACTGTGGTGGTGTTGGTGCTGGTGGTCTCTCAGGTTCTCAATTTCATCATCATTCTGGGGTGACAGGAAGGGTGTGCGCTCTGCTCTGCTGGATGCTTTGCTAGACAGGCTTTGAATGGCCAACCATGCACAGGACACGTGTATTTTTGCCATGTCGGTTTGTCAGAAAATTGTATCTGCATCTGGGCTCAAGAAATCAGCCAGCTACGAATGCTTTCTTAAATAGTGTACTTTGGCATCCGTCTAGGCACTGAGCTAATTGGCTAAGTGGCTAATTGGCTGTCAAATTTGTATGTCTGTAAATTTTGTCCTAGTTTTTGGGGGTTTGTCAAATTGTTTTCGTGATGGTGTGCCCGTTGGACACCTGCCACGGGTGTGAAGTGAGATGTCTCCAATTTGGCACTGTAAAATGTTACCGTATGTTTACCAGTGATAGAATATGACCTTCTCACATGGTTTGAAAATAAAAAGTGAACTTACCTATTGAGGAATTTGTTTGGTGAAAGATTTGTTCATAGAAATGTATGTTTGTTTTTAGTTTTTTGTCATGGCCACGTATCATTCTTTTTTCCTAACACATTCCAAACCATCTATCTTTAACCTTTGACTGAATGTTTTTACTGTATGTTTCTTAAATATTTTTTTGGGAGGGCTTTTCTGCCTTTATTGATAGTGTATAGTGGAGGTGGACAGGAAACGGGGAGAGAGAGATGGGGAGAGACATGCAGCAAAGATCGTCGGGAACGGGACTCGATCCCACGATGCACTGTCAGTACATTAGAGCCTAAGTACCCGGACCGCTAGACCAGTGGTCCGGGCCTACTGTATGTTTCTAATTGGGGTTTAGCCACAAACCGCTCCCCTTTTGTATCCCACACATGCACGCACACACACACACACACACACACACACACACACTCAAACACAATGTTATCCTCCACTCAACTGAAGGCAATGATTCAAGATTCAAGTTTGAAGATGTTTATTGTCACAAGGATGTACATGCACTGTGAAAAACGTAGGTTGGGGGTGCTCCATAATACACAGAAATAAAAACAGTACATAAATAACAATACTAAACTTATCTAAAAATGGTTAAAAAAAATGGTTAATAATACCACAGAAGATGTTCATTGTTTTTTCTTATTTAGCAGTCTTATAGCCTGGGGGAGGAAACTGTTCTTCAGTCTGCTTGTGCTGGCTTTGAGACTCTGATACCGCTTCCCTGATGGCAACAGTTTGAAAAGATGGTGTTGAGCCTGTACCTCTGTGTTGTCTACTGAGCTATATTATAAAGCACGAAAGGTGCCACTGTACTGGATGTGCTGCTGTATCAGCTGAACCTATCGTATCTCTCTCACTCACTGTCATTCTCTCCATACCTCCTTTCTGACATTCTTAGACGTGCGCTTGTGAAAGCTGGATGACTCTAAACCCTGTTGAACGTTATCGCTTCCTCTATCTTTATGTATCTTAATCCCTCTCCCTCATTCCTTCCTTCTTTCCTTCCCCTATGCCACTCTCAGTCCACTTCTCCTGGCTGCGTCCTAGTGCTGTAATAGTGTCTGTCACATGAGGTGCTAGCGGGGTAGCAGAAAAACAGGGGAAGGGCCCTAATGCAGATGTCGGAGGCAGAGCAGGAGTAGTTCAATAGGTTTATTAGTACATAGAATGAAGTAATGATGCCTACGACGGGAGTGCAGGAACTGCCACTGCCAGTGATGTCATCTCAGTATAAGCAAATGTGCCATCGTATTTGCCTTGCTCTTGACTATGTCACATTACATTACAAACTCATGTTCAATTCCCATTAATCTACTAATTAAGACGCTTCCTTGATTAGAAATATAAATTGGTCATGACTCCTACAATATACATTAGACGGTACTCATTGCATCTTTTGAACTGGAACTACAGCGACCAGTTTCATAGCGCATAGCATGTGCGCTGCACACTGCACACATTTGAGTGGTATTACTGTAGTCGACCCTACATTTTATTACCGTAACTCCCTTTGACTGTTCTAATGCATGTGTCGTTATGCCAATTGATTCCTCCCCACACACATTTCAGTGTTGTCACTGCTGCTGTATCCCACCGGGAGGACGTAGAGCCTTCGTCCTACTCCTTCCGCCCAACACTCCCCGCTGACAAGAAGCCGCCCCAGCCCGTAGGAGTATGTGTATTGACAAATAACACCCTCCCCCGCCCAGCTCCCCTCCCCCCGAACATGGGCCACTTGTGTTCGTGTAGACCAACCTGTGGGTCGGGACCCCCAGGGGGGTCGTCGCATGATTTTGGGGGGGTCTCCAGGTGACAGTGAAGTGACAATTTAAGGACTTTTAAGACCTTTTTAATACCTCAACAAACTATACTATAAAAACTGAAACATTGGCCAAATGGTCAAATAGGCAAAAATTGTGAAAGTAGCTGATATACAAGCTCACAACGTGAGACGTTGTGAGCTTGTAGATCTGCTATTTTCAATATATTTATCTGTGGAACTGCTTTCAGGGTGGGGGGGTCCCCAGTTCAAATAATGATTATTTTGGGGGCTCACAGCCTGAAAAGGTTGAGAACCACTGGTACAGACGTTCGACAAAGCCGGATGCACCGCGGTGGATTCTTCAAACCCCCAGACTATGCGGTTGGTGGACAGCTACTGTACCACTGCACCACCCCAACGCCCACATGTGGTACATGTTTGATCCTGTTGGCTATGTCACTGGTATGTAACCGTCTCCCACTGTTTTACTACAGTAAATGTCATTCACACTCGGCTGGAAACCACAGGGCAGGGAGACAGAGAGAGACGCACACAGAGAGCGTGAGACAGAGCGAGGAGCGTACAGATGGAGTGAAGTCAAATGCTCGATGGATTGCACGAGGCACTGCCGCCATGTGTGATATTTTGAGCATGCCGTCAGATGACGGAAAGCAATGTCTAGGGGGCGCTTTTGTTTCACGCTCGCTTTAACCTTAATCGTGCCACCAGTTTACAGTATGTAGTGACACAGTTCAACATGCTGTAAATACATTGTTTATTTCTGCACATACTGGACTTAGGGCCCTATTTTCGCCGGTGCCTTACCCATTATCCCTAAACTTCTTTGCCATTTTTTACTATTTTTATAAACATTTTCAAATAGTTCAAATAGCCAATCTACAAGCTCACAACGTGTCGATGTAGATCGGCTAGTTGAACTATTTGACGTCTGTCTGTCTGTCTGTCTGTCTGTCTGTCTGTCTGTCTGTCTGTCTGTCTGTCTGTCTGTCGGCGCGCACAAGCTGCACAGTCAGACATGTGCACACGCACACACACACACACACACACACACACACACACACACACACACACACACACACACACACACACACACACACACACACAGACGGATGCGATGCGCAGTGTTTAAAAACTTTAGTTACTAGTTACTTTGCAGATTTTGATTATTATTACAAAACATACATTAACCACTTCAGCCTTATATAAACGTTGTCTATTTTAAAAATAGCAGATTTTCAATTTTGACTTAACGTGTGAAACGGGACTTTCTGCATAACGAGTACTTTTACTTTTTAATTTAAGTACATTTTGATACCAAGCGCCACCTCGTGGCTGAACGGCCACACTACACTTTCTGATCATTTCAATGGGAGGCGCTAAGAATCTCTGGGCGTCAACTTTGAAAGGTACCCACCGAAACCTCTGGATCCCTACGGTGTCCAATAGGTGGCCGTTTGAAGATCGCGCATGAATGAACGGGTAACCACTGTACTTGAAATTCATATTTTATTCCTCCAGCAGTTTCATAATCATATCTTTCCCTCATGCTACGATTGTCTTCTCTGTTTGTTCTTATTTTATAAGTGGTGCGTTGGGCCTCAATCATAGTATTACTAAAAGTAATCTTTAACTCATTGAGTGCCATTGACGTGTTTTACCGCAATGGTGCAACGTTTTTTTTTTTTTTTTTTTTTTCCAGAACCCAAGATATCATTATCTGAAGATTTGCAGCTTCATCCACTCCTTGTTTAACTTATAACTTCAGAGGAATGATGTCCTAATTACTTTACAGATTCAGCTATTGTATGTCCCATAGCATAAGAATGGGATGCCTTGTGGCTCAGCAACATACGCTTGTTGTGAGCGTGAGGACCAGGGTTCAAACTGACTCAGTCTTTCCCCCATGTCTCTCCTTCCCCTCTGCCCTTTTTTACTGTCTCTCTACTTGACCCCCATTTGTGAGGTCTTCACAAACAGTGTCCGTAGCCATGGCAATAACATAATTTCTGATGGAGACATGCAAGTTAATGCTAATTTATGCTTTGTCGCTATTCAGTGCTTTGAAATATATGATTTTTGTGCATTTGCAGCAAAAAAAGTGTTGAGCAACAAAGTATAAATTAGCCTTAAGGTTGAGGGGCATGAGGAAAATATTCTATAACACTTGGCGAGGCAGAGATGCCTTTCATCAAACACAGTTCTCTTACAAAATGAGTCTGTGCTGTGAGGAGAACCCTGCTCACTCCATGTCGATGTGACCGCAGAAGGAAAAATAAATCACATGCTGAAATCCTCAAGGTGTCCTAAGGAGAAACCTTGAAGAATTTTCTGTTCATTTCTATACGGCATGTACCTCAATTGACACAAAACATCACACAAATGCTGGAGATGTTCCTATGTAACAGAACTTAAATAGTGGGCGGGAAGTCCTGTTTTCCCTTCAATTTTCATTGTTGTGGTTTTAAAGACGAGAGACATACCCTTTAAAAAAAAAGCCTACCTCCTCTGTGCTTGTTCACCCAGGTTGTATGAGAATATCTTGGCTCCCAGCAGAGATATTTCTTGTTACTGACGTGCTTATTTTTCCTCCTGCTTTATCGTATACCTGGTTTGAGACGAGCCAGGCCGTGGTGATTAGCAGCTAAAATCAGTTGGAGAGGAGACACCTGCTGCACTTCGTTATAGCAGCATCAGGACCCACCGCACACTGAGAGAACAGATTGAGAAGCTACTACAGATGCAGGTATAGATATACAGTAGACTATATAGGAGGGAGAGAATGAGAGAGAGACACAGATACCGAGAAAGATAGAGAGAGAGAGGGAGGAAAGAAGCCTAGTAATAAATGCAGAGTGGAGAGATGGGGAGGAATGGAACACAGTCGGGTAGAGAGATAAAACAGTGGGAGAGGACAATGGCGTGCCTTATTAGAGGCTGGTTAATCATTACCGCCTGACAAGCACGGGCTTTGAAAAGTTTCTTATATTGTGCCAACTGATAATTAATACAATTTCCTTTAAGATATATTCATTTCGTGCTCGGATCATTCAGTGTTAAAGGGATACTTCACTTTAGGGCCGGGGAAACATTTAAAAAATATATTAAAAATAAATGAAAAAAGTTATGGAAAATTCACGGCCCCCTCACGCATTAGAGTGTCCTACTAATGTGTGAGGGGGCCTTTATTTTGCCATAACTTCTTTAATTTTTTTAAAATATATATTTCTAATGTTTATTTTATGTGAAAGTGAAGTATCCCTTTAACAACCCATGCAGCATGCTCAACACTACAGAGAATGACAAAATGGTGGACGGTGTGCTACACTGTACTGCTGAATCTAGACAAACTCCTTCCAAACAAAGATCTTACTTGGCCTGATAGCTGACCATGTCTGGACATTAGCAACGTTGTTCTTTACTTTCTGACAACTTGTTTTGGTCACTTGGAGACTGTTTGTCCATGCAGAGTATACTGTATTATGTACTCTGCATGCTCTACTTATACTCAAGTATATGCTTGCATGCTCGCTATATAATGTAAATAAAATTTATATAGAGTATTATATACTATCAGAGGGAAATGCACGGGAGAAGAGAATGAAGTCAATTGTAGTGTGCTGTTAAAATAAGATGAGATGAGATAAGATAAGATCGGATAAACCTTTATTCATCCCAGGAGGGACATTCAGGTGTCATAGCAGCAACAGCAGTGAGAATGAACACAGGAGAGGTATTAAGGTTAGAGTAAGAGTCAAGGTGTATGAGACATGCTGGGGCTTTTATCCGGGGGAAGATGTGGGGGGGCCGAGCTGCTGCCTCCTGGGTCACTGGTGCCCCCCATCACCCTACATGTTAGTGGCCTACCCTTCCAGCTCCTTCTGAAGGGTTTCCTCTGCCATGAAAACCTCCTTTTTTCCTGTTCAGAAGGGCTTTGATGTCCCCATTGATCCACTGAAGTAGATGTAGCGGCTCAGAGCGCCATGAGCACACAGTGATGTAAGTTGTTCATTGTGAAGAGGGAAAAAAATAAAGGCTATTACTCCAGGTCTAGGATTAGATTGTTAATCCATCTGATCTGTCTCTTTAAAGTGGTCCTAATGGATTTAAAGAAAGAACAGAACAGTATGTCCTACCTGTAGTTGAATCAGTCATGCCACGCCAAGGGAGGATGTTGACAGGGTGATGGCTACGTGTTTGGCTGTACTGTCGGAATTCAAATCAGACCACAGTGGAGAGGAGAGAAAATGTGGTTGGAAGAGGACTACATAGAAGTAAAGAAGGAGACTGACGGAGAGAAGCAGTGAGGGAGATAGAGGGAGATGTAGTGACATGCATTAAGGGGGGCATGCTGTGGGCACGTTGTGGGCACGTTGTGGGCACGTTGTGAGCACGTTGTGAGCTTGGAGGTCTGCTATTTTCAGCGAGTGACACTGTAGTATGATGGAGCATAAATTATGCATTAAGTGGTTAAGACTTGTCTTGAATGATGGGAGAACATCAAGGTCTGGCTAAATCAGTGTAGGCTAACATTTTATCATTGGTGGTATCATGTGTGTGTGTGTGTGTGTGTGTGTGTGTGTGTGTGTGTGTGTGTGTGTGTGTGTGTGTGTGTGTGTGTGTGTGTGTGTGTGTGTGTGTGTGTGTGTGTGTGTGTGTGTGTGTGTGTGTGTGTGTGTGTGTGTGTGTGTGTGCGCACACACATGCATGCATTTCACTGAGTGTGCACTTAATCTTTAGTTTGGCGACCCGGACGGCTGGCGTAGCGGTCCGGGCACCTAGGCTGTTAATGCTGACAGTGTGTCGCGGGTTTGAATCCCGATCCCCACGACCTTTGCTGCGTGTCGCTCCCCATCTCTCTCACCCCATTTCCTGTGGTCTGTGGGAAATCATTACTTTTCTTTGGAACAGAAAAATTTGAAGCAAATCGCAGGTAGCATTCTGTTTACCACAAGCAGGAAAAGACAAGACAGCGGGAAGGGAGCGAGAAAGCGAGAGATTGGAGAGAGAGAGAGTGCACAGTGAAGTGCACGTTGAAGCTGTTCTCCGCGGGTGAAGAGGGGTAAAGATGCAGAAGGAGCGAGACAGAGGGAGTACATTTCTCTGAAGTCTGTGTTGAAGTGTTTCTCTGCAGGGGTGAGACAGGGAGAATATTAATGGTAAAAATAGAGCCATACTGATGCCAGAAGTTTTAGTCCGATCCCGATTTTGGAGAGTCTTAGACCACAGATTACCAATTTTGACCGATATTTTGTCAAATAGTGCAACATTTAGTAATCAATTTGAAAAACTTAGATTTGATTAAAGTTTCTATTTGAGAACTTATTTGTATTATTATTTTCAATTTATTATTATTTTTTTTAATTTATTTATAGGATTTTCAATTATAATTTTTTATTATTTTTCCAGGTAGAAAATTCAACGAACAAAAAGACAAATATGAGAATGACACATACACAGAAAAATAAAATGAAATGAAATGAAAATAAATAAAGTAAAGACAAACAAAAAGACATAAAAAATGTTTTTGAGGTGGGCGTTATAACACAAGGATTAACATATTAACAAAACTTTTTTTATCAATCAGTAAGTTCCAGTTCTCAAACAGTAAGTTCCAGTTCTTCGTATATTGTTCCGCTCCTATTTGAGAACATTTAACTAGAAGTTATTTATTTTTTGAACACTTAAGCACTATTACAAAAATATATAATTAATAGCCAATCTACAAGCTCTACAAGCACAAGAATGACTGAGGCAGAAAGCTGTTAAAAATCGGGACACATCGGCTGCATACAGTAACTGCTGATACTGATGTTGTCAAAAAAGTCAAATAATGTATAAATGAATAATGAATGAATATACCGGCCTGGTCTCTAGTTATAAACAGTTCTCTGAATAGTGTACTTTACCCTGCATTACATTTTCCTCATCTCCACAGATGAGAGTCACTTCACTGCCTAATCAAATTAGCAGCAAATACAATTACTTGCAACGATTATACAGAATTTAAAACAGAACACAAAACAAAACAAAGAAAACAACTGCAAAAACCAGCCAACCTTAGCTCTCGCTTCTAACCAATCAGGACATTAATTGATATCCGCACTTTTCCTCGTTGTCCTCCTAACCAAGTTCGGAATAATTGCATTCGTTTTGGAACTTCTTGCATTCCTGCAACTCATATTTGTTCCACGAGGTGATCACCTAAATACCAATCAAAATTCACTGCAGTGAAACGGGAACAGAGGGGGCAGGGAGGGAGGCATTCAAACAAGCAAGCAAAGAGAAAGGGAAGCTGTTGGAACAGTGGGAGAGAGACACATACAGTGTGAGCACAATGCGCATGGATGTGGTGTCAACAGCAAATGCGGTGAGAGGGAATATGATCAGAGATATCATTATATTATTATTACTTCACACTTGCTTTTACAATGTTATCATTTTACACGCCAATGAAAGCCCTTTGGATTGAATTGAATTGAAGATTTCTTTTTTGGTAAGACTTTATATTAAGGTTGGGTCTATAATGCGTTATTACCACATTTATAATGCATTATGATACACATATAAGGCAATTATAACCTGCTTTTTTTGGTTGAAGCCCTTCAGCAAAGCTGGAGGGTCATTTGTGCATCAAATGGCTTCATTTGGGCATCATATGGCTACCGTCAATGCTATCAAGCCGAGATATTAATGAATGGCTTTATTCACTGTGGCTTTAAGACAACCTTCAGATGTTATAGATTGGTTGCACACTGAGGTGTGAAATTTGGTCTCCTGTGGGGAAAAGCCTCATCAGCGGTCGCAGAGCTCCTCTGTGGGGGACACGCAAATGTGCACTTAAATGCACACTTGTGCACGAACAGAGCCCGAATTTGCCAATCGTTGCTGTTGCCCCTTAAATTACACAGGGATTGTATTGATCAGGGTATGAGAGGCGAGAAGTGAAAACAGACCGCCTGTAAATAAGCTGGTGAGATTTCTGCTGAGTAAGCCATTTTTATTTCCCTTTCAACTGTGAAAAGACGCCAAATCTGCTGATGAGGCTAGAAGAAAGAAGAGGGAGAGGAGAAAAGAAATGAGTGTTTTCCATAATAACTCCGATAGCCAAGTGAGTTCTGGAGTATAGAGGCCACTGTGAGGGATTTAACGCATGCATGCATGCATATGCACACATATATGTGCATGCACGCACATACAGTACATGTGCGCATGCGGAGTAAATTTGTGGTTTGCTGTTAGGAAGTTCTCAATCTGGGAACCCATCGCCAACTGAAAATGAAAAACAGCGCCCTCTGCTGTTTGTTCTATGTCTGTTGGCTCTGGGCGGAAGAAAACGTAGCACCAGAGCACAAGGAAACCGGTGTTTGTGTTATGCCTTCAGCGCATCACTTCCGGTTGGTGCGACTATGTTTTCATTCCCACTAACAATATTTCTACACGGAACACTAACACCACTTCTCCCAGAGAACATGGATCGTTTTGGTTATAAGCCCACTTGTTTCTATGATGAAAGAGTAAGTTAAAATGTGAATATCTTTCCGTGGTTTTGTCTGCTCCGCGGACGCTATTGTTAAATTAGTTTCGGTTTGTTTCGAGGGGGGAATGATCGACGGACACGTGAATCCCGCCCACTACATTTGATTGGGTAAAGCGCGGCCTGCTTCCTGATCTGAAGGCACGCCCACGCCCACACAGTGTGTACACGTTATGACGAACCTTCACGACAGATTCCAACGCAGAGCAGAATCTGTTCTTGAGAGATTAGGAAGTTCTTAAAGATGCCTGCACACTCACTCATGTGCACATACATACACATACACACACACACACACACACACACACACACACACACACACACACACACACACACACACACACACACACACACACGTACGTGCACACAGGCTCATGTAGCATTGATTAGTCTCTAATTACAACGCTTGTGCCTTGTGTAAATGCACACACAGGCAAACACACATAACTGTGTGCATTCATGCTCACATGCGCAAACACACACACACACACACACACACACACACACACACACACACACACACACACACACACACACACACACACACACACACACACACACACACACATAGGGCAGGACTTTATCTACAGTCACCACGCTTGGCCCAGAGTGATTTAGAATGTCACCAGCAGCTCTGCTTTCATTCATTCCAGGATGAGCTTGCATCCCAAGGCCAAAAGGCGGCCAATTTAGAAGAATGTTTACAAGTGATGATGCAGCAAATCTCTCAGAGACTACCCAAAGGGCAAAGTCAGGAGCGAGTGTGATCACACTCATACACACGACACGCACACACGGAGCGAAAGATGTCACCAAAGGACAAATTTGTCTGATGATTCAAGATGTACTCAGAGAGACATGAACTTCAATCACAGTGGGGGGGAAGCATTTTTTAGAGGGTTACTGCGGTAAGCCTGTTGACAAGTGCATCTCCATGAATGAGAAAGTAACTGCAGCTATAGTTTTGAAAATCCAAAACTATCAAAATCTAGAACTACGTAAAAGTGCAAAACGGCATCGTTCAGCAAAAATAGCAGGCATGTATGGCTTTAAGTGCAAAACAATAATAACAGTATTTGGCATTGCAATTATTAAACATTTATGTCAAGATATCATCGATGTGTCTTGGACATGAGGAGACATTAGGCTACAGTGATTCACTGCATGGCCACGGTTCGGTTCACCTCTCCTTTCCATGTGATGTTGCAATGAGCAGAGAACTATTGTTTTCCCCCACGCCTCCTGACATCATTATATCACATTATTAATGTTGCTCCCATAGATGGTCGAATGCAATTTTCCTCAGCAGTAAATGGTTTCTCTTCCAACTTGCTAATCCGTCATTTAAATTACATTTTCTCTATGACGAAGGCACAACAAACTCTTGGGAGACTACACCCTCTTCTTCTTCATTCGACGCACACTCTGATAGGTCTAATTTATGTTATGCTCAAAACACAACCCATGACTGATTCAGAGTCTAAATACAACCCATTTGTGCCGTGCGCCTAGAATCTAACTAGCCAAATGGGGAAACACCCCCGATGCAATTGCACCTTGCCATCAACATACTGTAGGGCCTAAGCCTGGCTTTCAGAGTTGAATAAACACTGATGAGTTTAATGTGTACAAACAACAACAGCATACCTTGAAGGATAATGGGTGAACTTGGAGAATGTTTATTTTGGAGTTGATGGCAAAGTCAAATCCATAGTCTCTCTGTACACATGAGCAAACTGAGAAACAATTCACCTTGAGCCTGTGAGGGCACAGCATGAGGCCTACAGTAATGCTTCGGCTTAAGTATGTTTCCAAGTGTATTTGATGCAAGCTCAAGGTGGCTGAGAGACAGAGAGATAGACAGACAGACATAGAGCAAACTACTAGAAAAAACGAACAAAAAACAACATAGAGGTGTGACTAGTTATGTATTTGCCATTTCAGCACCCTGGTGAACAGATTTGCAAAGAGAGACAGATACATAATGGATACATACATACATTATAGTACACACACATAAATATAGTCCATACATATAGTAGCCTACATACATACTATGTATACATACACACACACGCACTGTACAGACATGTATCGTTAGAGTACGTGTGAGAAACCAGTACAAGTGAGAAAAACGCAACGGGGAGGGCCCGTTTTTTCCGACCGGGCCCCTTTGAGGCCGGGCCCCCTGAGGGAGACGGAGCGCCCCCTGGCTGCTGCGGCAAAACGCACCCTCGGGCCGGGGCGGCGACTGACGCCATCGTCGTTTCTTTTTTTCAACCAACCCCAAACCCCACCCGCTCTGTTTTTCGCACTTGTACTCAATCGTTCCTACATGTACTGTAACATACACACACACTCACGCACACATATGGTGCATACTGCATGCATACTAGAACATACATAAATAGACAGTCAGACAAGCAGACAACCTCATTAGTTTCACACTCACTGCCTAAGTCAGAGAAAAGCACACAGAACAACAACAACAACAAAGTAATGTGCAAACAGATGCTACTGTGTCTTCATTAGAGTCAAAACAGTAGGCTACCTTTTACTGATCAAAATGTCTATTACTTTGAGCACCAGGGTTCTTAAGAAACTGGCTAAAGTGTGAATGTTTCGCTACTATGAATCATAATAACGTTGGCTTTTCATGTTACTTTACACTGAAGATTTTACTGTTCTAAGAAAGGGGCTTCAGAATGCTTGTACTTATTTATTTTCTTTCCTGTAAAACATTGACTGTACTTCCCACTCTGACTTCCACACAGCTGATATCTGCATGGCGTGCATGCTCCGCAGCATAGTTAAGTCGGGGGAAAATTTGCATTTCAATCTTTTAATTTGCTCTCCTTTTGTGAAAGTGAGCTGACTTCTGCGTTCTGCTGGCGAAGAGCGCAGAGCCCCTTTCCAACACCCCACTCCCCAAGGGCCATTCTGTACAATCTGAATATCTTTTTTCTAACCCTTAGTCCAACCCATATTGGAGCTCAATTTACAATTAAAGCATTTACCAGATAACTCATATTCCCATTACCCACATCAATCTCTTGTGGGTCCTGTGGGAACTTAAGTCATGTTCACAACATGTCAACTCGGCAAAGATACAGATAAAAAAAATGAGAATGACTGTAGTTCTGTGGTCTCCCAAGGCACTGGAAGAGACCATGATAATCCCCAAATGCATCAGGAGGCACAAAGCATCTCCCAGGAATACTGCGTAACATTTTTTTGGGGGAAAAAAGTATTTTTGGCGACACCTCTGATCTGCTTATGAGCTGTTAGAACTATGATTCCCATAATTTAGTTTGAAACAAAACCACAGAAGTACCCCTCCAAAACCAATACTGCAGGGTTCTAGCACGGAGGATATTTATTTTTGAAAGCAACAACAGCCTTTAATAACTTTAAAATACATCAATAAATACATATCCGGTATATTGTCGGCTACAAAGCCTTCCTCAGCATAATCATGATGATTATGTTGAGGAAAGCTTTGTAGCGGAAACGCGTCCATTGTTTTTGTGACATTGTTTATTTGGGAATATTTATAGTTTTAACCAGATACTCTCACTCTCTCTCTCTCTCTCTCTCTCTCTCTCTCTCTCTCTCTCTCTCTCTCTCTCTCTCTCTCTCTCTCTCTCTCTCTCTCTCTCTCTCTCTCTCTCTCTCTCTCTCCACACACACACATATGTTGCAACTTGCCTTGAAGTTGAAAAAAAAAAACAGTTTATCCTTGAGTTCATAATCCGTGCTGAACCAAACGGTTCAACGCGCCGCTTAATCAGTGTGTTCAGGTTCAGTTGCCGGTTGTTGGGTGCATGGGACTCTGTGTGTGTGTGTGTGTATATCCAACCCGATCTCGCACGACTTAGTATACAGTGCACGCAATGCACGGAGTGTCATTCCGTGCACAGACAACTGGAAAACCCGAAAATCCGTGCGTAGCCGCCTCGCATCTCCCCCATTGACTAAACCATTTCGGAGGCGCTCAGTCTCAAGGGAACTGGAGCCACGTGAGGGACCACCCAGCGAGCTAAAGCGAGCGAGTTGCCGTCCCGAACGTTGCGACGTTCCCTTGAGCCTACTCAGCGCCGTTTGAGTTATGTACCGATAGGCACAGAATCGTAAATGTTGTTGTGGGGACTGCTCTGCTTCCGGGTTCTTCCGGGTTGCAACTGGTTACACCCACCTTTTTCTAGGCGACTATGCACGGAATGACGTGCACTGGATCCGTGCAATGTATACTAAATTCTGTGAGATCAGGCTGGTATATCTATGGCAACATGGTCGAGCGCTAATGGCAAAGATCAAAGTTTGACAATATGAATTATTAATAAAAGAGCATGAATATTTATAAATATTTTTGAATTATTACCATAACACAAACACTCCTCCAACACATGTTCAACGTATGATGAAAGGAGGATAATTTGCTTAAATGATTCGACTAATTTATTTTAGCTTTTGTACTGCCATGCACACACACACACACACACACACACACACACACACACACACACACACACACACACACACACACACACACACACACACACACACACACACACACACGTTTTACCTCCCACTTCTTTATCTCACCATGAGCAAGATACAGATGGGGCATGCAAGTCAGTTCATTCTCTGCAGAAAACTGTGTGTCTATTTTCAAACCTCAAACTTATAATTGCTGTTAAGCTCTTTGGGGCAATTACTGTACGTGTGCGACTTCAAGATTGAGGCGTAGTCTGGGATATCTTTTATCCAGATTGCCAAAACAAAGTCCTTGTTGGAAGTTCAAGATGTACTACATCAGCAAGCCAAGTGTTTGGTTGAATGAAAGGGGTATTTTCACCCTTCATGGGGTCATCTTTTTCCATTATTAGGAGACCAGGTAGTCAGTCTGGATCTCATTCACACGGGCTTCAGGCGTTAACACAGTCCTGATGTTTGCCTGAAATCCAGACATGGAATCATCCTCATTGGAATAGCCACATCAACAGCAAAAGCTGTATCTATATCACTATTTTTGGTGGTGTACTGTATTTGTTTTATGTATTTATTTTTTGATGGAAAATGGCATGATATTCCTCCTCAAAACAAAATTGCTAATACGCCCTTGCCATGTTCTTGTGTGATGTTTTTAAATTAGACATAATTCTATAAAACGTGTGTTTTTGAGGGGGGGGGAAAGGAAAGCGGGAAAGTGTTCCTACTCATTTTCCTTCGCCTTACAAAGTAAACATAAATGGTTTTGGAGGAAACGAGGTGGGAAATGACTTTTTTGCTCCCTGAGACACTTAAAGCAGAGCAAACCATAACCCCAGTACCCAGACACCCCATTGTGTCATTTCTGAGTCATTCCACCAGCAGAGAGTAGGCTCGCTCACGCACACGCACACGCACACACACACACACTTAAAGTGCACAAAGTATAGATTTCATTCCCGGGGTCCCTCATACATGACAAAGAACAGTGTCTCCACGGACAATAATCATACTGTCATGGAAAGGAGGTAATCTTGTTTATTCTGGAGCCTCAGCAGTACTAGCTGTGATGGTGTGTGCGTGTGTGCGTTTGTGTGTGATATTTGTGACAGTCCTAGCTCCTGGCAAGAGCTGGTGCTACTAATATATATGATAACATATTCTATTGCTTTGGAGACTCGCTCAATTTGAGTGTGTGTGCGTGTGTGCTTTGAATGTGGTTCAACCTTGTTTTTGGCTGACCGCAAGAGCAAAGCCAGCCCTAAAAATGCCTTTGACTGTTTGTTTGAGTGAGTCTTAAATTAAGTTACACCATTGGTCGGTTGGCTGGCCTAACAACGAACTAGCCAATAGAGTCCTTGCACGGAATGTTTGAATAGCTCTACATTGGTAACCACTTTCCAAAGAAAATTCCTAATTTCTGTGCAGTGGTAGAGTGGGTAAAACATTCGAAAAGCATGACATTCCTGAAGATAAAAAGGCTAGGGACTGGCATGCTCTCGTGTTTGTTTGATTGTTTGTTTGTTTTTGTTGCCGAGGTGCTCTTGTACAGGGAAAAGGCCCTTGACAATTGTTGTGTTGCACATACAATAGCAACTGTTGTTTAATGATAATGATAATTTATTTATATAGCACTTTTCCAAACAAGGTTACAAAGTGCTTTACAGATAAAAGAGCAGCGTAATAACCATACAGGTGGAAACAGAACATACAATCAACACAAAATCAATGAGTAAAAGAAGTAAAACGAAAATAACAGAGAAGAAACACAAAAACTGAAAAAAGGCAAAACCACTAAGAAAAAGCCCTAACATTTTTAGAAGTGATTTAAAGGAAGACTCTGATTTTACTAGCCTCAAATCCACGGGCAGGGCATTCCAAAGCGTGGGTGCCCGGACCGCGAAAGTTTCTTCCAACATGGAGGATACATCATTCTAAGCATTCTGTGAAAGGCCTAGCTATTGGACTTGAGGCTATGGGATGTAGTCTATCCCAATAACCAAACTTTTTGTATCATTTGATTGACGCCAGGGCCGGTTAGGTGGCCATGGTTGAGTACATGAACATCACTGACTGATTGAGTTACACCGGCCAATTTTTTACACGTGTATCCATTGCGTGCGTGTGTGCGTGCGTTGGGGGGACCTAAAGTTAATGAATCTTGTCATTACTGCCATAGTTGCCCTCTCACTCTCTTATAGTCATTTCAAAACTCCAGGCTCTCGATTGTTTACTTGCCTAGTTACTGATTTACTTTATCTATATCCAGCCATGTCTTGATGATGATTTAGGGTGTTTTGGAAAGCAGAGAGGATGCTGTGAAAAAGAGATAGCGTTCAGGAAAAAGAGATGGCGTGCAGGAAAGGCGAAGAGCGGCACGCGAGCCAGCCGCCGCCTGATTGGTAAACAGCTTGCATGTTCATGCAAATCCACAGCGCTACTGGCCTTCGGTACCCTGCTAATGGCACCACTTGATGGCTTGAATAGAATGTGCTCGTCATGCGGAAAAAAAGCGCTCAGGCAGCCAGCCAAGGATATTAAAGATGATGCGTATGTGACGGAGAGATTGAAGAAATGGAAGAGAGGAGTGGAAATGTGTGTGTGTGTGTGTGTGTGTGTGTGTGTGTGTGTGTGTGTGTGTGTGTGTGTGTGTGTGTGTGTGTGTGTGTGTGTGTGTGTGTGTGTGTGTGTGTGTGTATAAACATATATTATATTATATTTGTGTGCAGAAAAAAAATGTGCTTGCAGATGTATGTATGTATGTATTTGTTTGCATGTGTGTGTGTAATCGTGTCTGCACGGCTACATCTGTGTGTATATGTGTGCGTGAGTGCGTGTAGTAGGCAGACACGCAACAGGCTGCTAGTGTGTCCATTGTTCATAAGCCTGACTGCCTGGTGGAAAAACCTGTCCCGGAACCTGCTGGTCCAGGCCTCGAGGCTACCCGCTTGCCAGATGCAGCTGAAATAGTCCATGGTCGAGGTGGCCTGGGTTTTTTTTGATCATCCCAAGGCTTTATTAACTTGTATATATCCTGGATGGAGTGAAGCTCACATCCACTGATGCTCTGGGATGTCTGTAACACTTGCGGCATGCAGCTATTGAGGGCAGTGCAGTTCCAATGGCAAGTGTTGCATCCAGTCAGAATGCTCTCATTGGTGCTCTGGTAGAAGGATCTTGAACCAATGCTGAACTTCCTCAGCCGCCTGAGGTAAAAGAGGTGTTGTTGTGTACAGTACCTTTTCCCCCACATGCTGGGGTCCAGCCTCTCTTCTGTCTTCTTGTAGTCTAAGATCAGATCCTTGGTCTTGTTAAGATTTTGAACCACTTTAACCATTATTTTATACTTTGGCTATTCAAAAATAGTAATACAATCTTTGAATATATTTTTAAGCGAACGTTTGTAACTCAAATCTTTGCTTCTGGGGGTCCCTGGAACTAAATATTTTGAGATGGGGGGTCCGCGGCCAAATACATAATAATTTTGGCCTTGACATGACAAAGTTTGAGAACCACTGATATTATAACAACATAAGTGTTTCATAAGTTGTTCTCCTCTGTAGTCCGTTTCATCGTGGTCAGTGATCAGGCCTATCACCATCGAGTCATGTACGTTAAGTTAATCACCAAGTTGGAGTTGTGTGTGTGCCACGCAGTTGTGGATGTGCAGGAGCGGAGGGGGCCCAGGACACAGCCCTACAGGGTCTCCTGAGTTGAGGGTCAGAATGGTTGGAGTCCATCCTCACCCCCTGGTAGCGACCCAACCAGAACTCCAAGATCCAGCTGCACAGGCTGATGTTGAGTCCTAGTTCCATGAGCTTGGTTTTGAGTCTGGAGAGGACTATGATAAAGGGCAAATGGGAAATAGGCTTCTTTTATGTAGCGCCTTTCTGATTTTTCAGACCTTTCAAAGTGCTTTACAATGGATTTCACATTCACCATTCACATACAGATGCACTGTTACGCATTATTATGCTAATGTGGTACACATTCACACACCAACGACAGAGAAAACCATGCAAGGCAGCTCATTGGGAGCTGTTAGGGTTAAGTGTCTTGCTCATGGACATGCAGCAGGAGGAGCTGGAATTGAAACAGGAACCTTCTGGCTCCCCATTCAATTTCAATTCAATTCAATTCCAAAGGAGCTTTATTGGCATGAGAAAACATACGTTTACATTGCCAAAGCAAGTGTCAAAATATTATTAAAAAAAGTTGAAAATGGGGAAAGTATATACAATTGGAGGGGGTACAGCATTGTGTAAACAGAGCTACAGTATGTCACATTGCGTCATTATATACTGTACATGTTATATATACAGGGTATAAAGCTTTGTGAGACAAATAGCAGCAATCTTTTGGAGTCACTTTTGGACAAATGGCAGCATTTCTTCTGAAAACTATTTAAATAGTATACAAAAAAAGCCTCTGATTTAAAATGCTTTTAAAGGTAGCAGCTCTGTTTATATGTGCAGTAGGTCTAGAGGTCTACTCGGGACACTCAATGGTTACTGGTTAGTAGTCCTTGGTTGGTTGTATTCCATTGGTTAACCTTCTTTTATCGCAACAGTTCACAAATCTTGCTGCTGTGTTCGCACATTGTTGTATTTCTCCCAGTAGGTATGTTTTTTGAGCGGTGTAACCGCTCCTATAAGTGGGTTTAGTTGAGCGGTGTAACCGCTCCTATAAGTGGGTTTAGGACCCATCCGTGGTGAAAGTTTTTCTTTCCGTCACGAACATTTTTCTTTCGCTGTGACGCCATGCTGTGGAAAACACGCCCATAGGCTAAGCTCTGCAGGACGTGCTGTGATTGGCTAGCGAGACACATGATGAAATTAACTTAAAACTTCGCAGACGCGCTGTGATTGGCTAGCAAGACGCATGATGAAATTAATAATAATGTAAAAATCACACCCAGTGTGAAGTGGGCGGTGTGGTCACAGTGGTCATCACAGTGATGGAAGTTCACTTAAAGAAAAGTAATATTGTGGACCAACCATTGTACACCTTAAAAAACTTTAAAAAAACATAAATGTGTTTTTTTTAAGTGCATAGTCCTATTTATAGGGCTATGCACATGTGTCATGTTTCACTAGCCAATAACAGTCCTGAATAGACTGTGATTGGCCAATCACGGTGCAGGGTTAGGGGGGTACACTGGTGGCCAATCACAGCACAGGGTTGGGGGGGTGCAAAATCCAAACCTCACATATAGGGGCGGTTTCACCGCCCAAAAAATGTAAGCACGTCACTTCTCAGGACGTGCTGTGATTGGCTACCGAGATGCATGATGAAATTAATAACTCATAAATAGCACCGCTCACTTCACTTTTTATTTTGTTGTTGGTCCAGACCAGATGGTCTGCGAACAGCATCCTTACATAAGAGTATCACTCCTTGAGGTAGGCAGTGTGTGTTGTGACTATGGCGTCATCTGTGTTCTATTTTTCCAGTAAGCAAATCGGTGAGGGTCCAGGATGGGCGGTGACATGCTACAGATTAGGTCCATGTTACCTTGATTTTTTCACCACAGGAACAATTGCGGATGACTAGGAGCACGACAGACTACACTCATGGAAAATGAGAGGTTAAACATGCCTGAGAACATACCAGCTATCTGCCCCATGCATGCTCTTATCACCTGGGCCTGGGATGCCATCTGGCCCGGCTGCTTTGTGGTTGTTGGCGCGCCTGTACGACTTGTCCACCATTTGGCAATGACCAGAGAGCTGGTCGTGTTGGCGGTGTTGGGGGCTCCTCCAGAATGTTTGGTGTTATTAACCTCGAAACGGGAAAACTATATTGAGCTCGTCAGGAGGGAGGCAGCAATGTTACTGTAGCTGCACAGCTGGGACTCCCTTTAAAGTCGATTTTGTGTGAAGTCCCTGCCACGTGAATCATTACCACTTAGCTAATGTCTCGATGTTCTTGCTGTGTTCCCGTTTTATTGTGCAGAGAATGTAACAGCCCCCCACATACTTTGGCTCTGAAGGGGAAGGCGGTGTCTCATGCAGTGAGGGAAGCTCATATCTCTGTTGATGGGGAGAGGAGAGGTGTGGTGGAGCGATGCACATGTTCACATGCCCACTTCTTATCTGTCGCTCCTTTCCCTCCCATCTTATTCCCTCTCTCTCTCTCAAAAATCATCCGCCAATGCCCACCCGACTCACACACACACACACACACACACACACACACACACACACACACACACACATGCTTCCCTCCTACCTCTGTATTCCATCCTGCTGTCTCGCTGTGCCCTGCCAAAAATGTCTTCTTATGTTATTTATAATCACCAGGGTGCTGTCAGTCACAGCTGAGAGAGAGAGAGAGAGAGAGAGAGAGAGAGAGAGAGAGAGAGAGAGAGAGAGAGAGAGAGAGAGAGAGAGAGAGAGAGAGAGAGAGAGAGAGAGAGAGAGAGAGAGAGAGAGAGAGAGAGAGAGAGAGAGAGCGCGCTAGGAAAAGTGGCGAGGGTTGAATGGATTGATGGGGAAATAAATAAATAATGTTCTCCCCCTGCTAACAGCCAGTCATCAGTGAGAGTGTAGGATGGTATAATCGGAGGCTGTAGAGGTGCTTGCCGGGTGGTGAGATTAGAAGCTTTACAGGGAAGCTTTGCGTCTGTGTGAAGCCCCCACCTTAAACACCCCCGCCACCACCAACCCACCCACCTACCCACCCTCTCCCTGGACGTGCCTCGGCTCTCTGCCCACTTCAAAGACTCGAGCTGCCTTTGACTGCAGAACGCCGACCAGGACAGGCTGAAGCAGGCACTGAGCGAAGGAAGGCATTGGAAAAGTGTGTGTGTGTGTGTGTGTGTGTGTGTGTGTGTGTGTGTGTGTGTGTGTGTGTGTGTGTGTGTGTGTGTGTGTGTGTGTGTGTGTGTGTGTGTGTGTGTGTGTGTGTGTGTGTGTGTGTGTGTGCAAGCTTGTGTGTGCATGTCTATCTCTAGGCCCTGTACGTTTTTGTAAGTCTTTTTTTTACTTATTTATGGGTGGCTGCAGAGAAAGGAACAGACAGATAAGGGAGAACGAGGTACTGGAGGAGGACAGGAGGAGAGAAAGAGAGTGACAGAAAGAGAGAGTTGCAGGTGAAGGGTATAGAATGGTGCCTGTGTGCCAGAACACAACCTGTGAGAAACGAGGGCTTCTGAATCACGTCAATATATCCCCCATTTCTGCTCGTCCTTGCTTACATCACCCACAAGAATAACACCATGCACACGATATACACAGTAAAATTGTACAAATGTAACCATATGGACCCATAAGGGTTCATTTGGTTACATTTGTACAATCAGAGTGAAATACAATCAGGATTTTACGGCATAGACATGAATAATAAGGATTTCTGCTGGGTATTTTGGACTGTGAAAATGGGTCATGAAAACATTCTTTCATTTTGAATGTCAGCCAAAACTTTCACATAATTTATTTAGTTACTCTGTGACAAAAAAAAACGTGTGAGACTATAAAGGCAGTTTTATAAAAGTGAGTTTTCTGGAGAGATTTGAACCGGGGCACAGACTCTGCCAGCCTGATCTCGACAGGGAGGGCATTCCAGGGAGTCGGAGCTCTGAATGCAAAAGCCTGATCTCCTTTTGTTTTTAATCGGGAATTTGGGATGACTAGGAGAGCTTTGTCCGAGGATCTCAAACTATGTTTTGGTACATGTGGCTCGATTAGGTCAGAGGTTTAGGATGGGGCCAGACCAGAGATGGCCTTAAATTGAATTAACTAGGGGTCCCTGAAATTAAGAAGGTTTAGAACAAAACTATACTGGAACCACAATCTACTCTGTAAAATCATCATAAGGGAAAATACACAACAGTCTATTTTGACCAGACATCCCTGTTTGTCGGTCGCAGCCGTCTGAAACATTTACCAACTATGGAGACAAACTCCAGACTGGTCACACTTCCTGGCAGAGAGGTGTGCTCCACTGAGCATGGGAACCTTTCTGGTGCTTTTTAGTCATGGCTGCCAGTTCCCACCTGATGTTATGTGGGAGTTCTGACTGCTCCACACCGTACTGAATAACTGCTCGCTTGCATAATGTCTTCAGTGTTGGACATAAATCTAAGATGTACAGGTCATCAGAGGGTTTACTGGATGTATAGGGTTCCCAGATGTATTCTCCAAAGAGGATGATAAGATCTCCCGCCATGCAACAGCACGTCATATACCTCTGAGAAGGGCCGTTTCCCTTGAGTTCGACCTTCTTCCAGGAGAAGGTCTCTGGATTGAATTTCCATAGATCATTTAACCACGGGTTCCAGATGCGGCCACCATAAATGTACAGCTCTCCATTGTAGGCAAAGGCTGAATGACCAGCGCGTCGTTCTGGGAGAGGCTGTGCAGAAGGTGTGCTCAGCCAGCTGTTGGTCTCTGTGTCAAACACTTTAATGTTTTTGTAGTGAGCCCTATACCGTCTGTAGCCACCGTAGCCCCCAATTACAAACATCTTTGTCCCGATGATGGTGGCAGAGTGACTATGTGAAACAAGTGGCGGAGTGCCTCTGGTGTTAATTAAAGCCCAGACCATTGTGGTGGTGTCCAACTTGTACATGTCATTAGTTTCATTAGCGGTTGCTCCATAGATATACATGACCTTCTCCAAGACACAGGCTGAGTGGCAGTACCTCACCACTGGAACAGTTCCAGAAGTCTCGGGCTTGAACCATCTGTGGGAGTCAACATCAAATTCATAGAGCAGGTAGTTGTTGTGTGGAAAACCTCCCCAGATATAGATGAAATGTTCTATCAGTACAGCTGTGTGGTAGTGCATGGAGGGAACCTTAACAGAACATTCTCCTCTTCCAGTTGTCACTGGGGGCAACTTCCTCCAGAGTAAAGACACTGTGTTGAAGATGTGCACTTCAATCTGATCACTGTATTTATTTCCCCTTCCAAAGGAGTAAACCCTGTGTCCTACTGCACAAGCAGCATAACCAACCATTGGTTCTCCTCTCAGATGTACCGTCCAGCGTAACATTACACACTTCAGTACCACCGTCAAACAGTGTCAACAAATACAAAATGTATCCAAGGAAAGCTGTCACGCTAAAAGTTGCTGAATGATGTTTTGTTTATTGGACCACTCATTTTAAAGGACAGTTACATGGTGACAGTATGATGTCATTGCATTATGATCTCATTATGTAGAATAAACTGTGACGTCGACAAAAACGATCTATGAAAACAACTGCATGCCGATGCCCGGAACCCTATATAGGGAGATAAATGACCTATTCAATCCCGACATCCCCATATATGGAGATAACTGACCTACCCAAGTCTGACGTCATAGACTCTCTCCTGTAATTCTATATATGGAGATAACTGACATACCCAGCTCTGACATCAGAGACCCCCCTTCTGGAGCCCCATATATGGAGCTAACCGAAAGAACGAAGCCTGACATCATAGACCGCATGCACAGCAGCCAACAACATAAAGGCAAAAGAATCTCCAGGTTAGTTCAGATCCTTTGGTGAGACCCAGCGACATGAACTAACTATAACGGCAAAGCTCCACTGCAGCCATCGGGCGTTGTGTTGTGTTGTGTCACGCCAGCGTCAACGCAGGGAATGTTCCCTTTTTAATCAATGAAGGGTGCTCCATTGCCAACGTTGCGTTGCATTGAGCTGCGTTCTATGGCTGCGTCCCACCTCAAAATTCGCCCTGGTGTTATTTTTTTTAATGCAACGCTGACGCCGAACACACCCGTCCAGTCATATATAAAACTAGAAGTTCGGGCCGCTTCGCGGCCCTCACAACGTGTGTGTGTGTGTGTGTGTGTGTGTGTGTGTGTGTGTGTGTGTGTGTGTGTGTGTGTGTGTGTGTGTGTGTGTGTGTGTGTGTGTGTGTGTGTGTGTGTGTGTGTGTGTGTGTGTGTGTGTGTGTGTGTGTGTGTGTGTGTGTGTGTGTGTGTGTGTGTGTGTCAGTGAAAAGGGGAAGGGCTGGATCTGTTGTGACGATTTTTACGCTGGAGCACATGCGGAAATTATCTGCAAAAGTATTGGGTAATAATTAGTTTCGTATTAACTGTACATCGTGCCATGTACAACGAAGGTGGAAAAGTAGATGGTAACCTAGAAAGAGCCATGAGGGATTTTTGTTGCAAGTTGGGAGAGAATTAGGCAACTGCTTTGGTGCTGATCTGTACCTCTAGCTTTGGTACAGACATAGGGTACGGGCTTCAATTAGTGCAGCAGGATACCCTTTTTGGCAGCAATTGTGAAGTATTATAACACTTGAAACTTATAGGTCATTATAAAATGCCTTATAATGTGTTATGGTTACGGTTATAAAGCATTATGAGTATTTATGAGCTCTTATAAATCTGATTATACAGGGTTATGAGCAGATTATAATGCCTTATAAGTATGTTCATGATGCGTTATACACATAGGATGCATAGCAAGTGCTACCGATAGGAATTAGGAAGGACTTGATTTTAACAATGTTTCTAAGGTGTTAGAAAGATAACTGAATGACCTTCTTTACATGGCCTTCGAAACTGAGGTCAGGATCGAAGGTGACACCCGTGCAGGTTCCTTGCGAAAGACTTCACATTTGAAACTAGAAAACCCAGGGTTTCTTTTCCCAGCAGGACTCTTTCATGAGGTGGACCAAGTAGTTTTAGAGGCTTATGTGTCTTTATTACTTGAGCATGTATCTTTTCTTTTTGTTGAACATAATGATTGACTGCTTCGTGTCCTGAGATGGGAAACATCAAGCCCAGGATGTTATGTGGTCGGAACATTAGCTGGTTGAAGCACCAGGGTGTCCCTTTTTGTTCCTCTGATGTTAGCTTTAATTCCACTCAAAGTCAAAGGAAAGTTACCATCTCAAGTTAGAGCAAACCTTTTCATGGTTTAATAATGAGGCGATGGCACATGATTTTGAATCGCTTTGACTATCCTCCTGTCTTTGTTCTGTAAGAGTAGGTTTTAAGAGGCTGTTGACTTTGTTGTCCCAAGACTGTGAAAGACAAAACCTTTAATGTTGAGATATGAAAAGGTTTGATGATTCTAGATTGATACATTTTAGCAATGTAAGTTAAGTTGAGTAAGTAAAGCAGTAAATTAACTTTGCTCTGTGCATGCTCTAACTGCTTTATTATTGTCTCTGCCAGACCGAAAGGCAGTTTTGCACCGTCCGTCCGTCCGTCCGTCCGTCCGTCCTTGTATCTGTACGTCATTGTCTCCTGGCTAATTTGTGTTCCCAGTCTGCCCACTTACAAACATAATAATCAACACCCACACGCACAATCTTAAAACATTGTCATCACACGCAACACAGAGACAGTAAGATAGAAGGAGGTAGGATGCGCCTCCTGGCAGAGAATTATGTAATACTGGGCACCTAAAATCTCTTCTGTTTCACTTACAAGAAAAGGGGTATAGATGCAGAGAGAGAGAGAAGACATGAGTACCTCATCACACATCTGTTTTCTTATGTGATTAAGCATCTTTTTTTCTTCTTTCCTAACCATTATTGTGTTTTCTAAATTGGGTGTTGCAACTGGGCTTTTCTACATGTGCATAGAAAAGGATAATTGGCAATGTTGGGGAAGCTACTTTGAAAGCTTAGCTTTGCAAGCTAGCAATTACTTCACACTGAAAAAAAGTTGAACTACAGCAAAGCTACCCTAAGGAGAAATCTAGTTTGGTTGATTGCAGCAACTAAGAAAAAGTAATATAAAAAAAGATAAATCAAAATGCTAAATCAAATTGACAATGTAGGCCTGCCTACATGTGATATGAAATTATCTACACACACATATGGAGATCCCCGATGTCAGCGCAAATTGACTTTGTTAGGCAAGGGAAAATATGGATACGCCAGATGTCAGCATAAATTGACGTTGTTGTGCAACAGTTGACGTCAGTGCAAATCACTGTTGTTAGGCTACAGTATATGTTGTGTGTGCAAGTAATGACTGACGTCCGTCATTCAGAACCAAGGGAGTCCAAGGGGGTATTGAGCTAATCAAGATTACTCAGTTAGCCAGGTAACTTCTACAATGGCATGCAACAACTTCTCTGTACTATGTGTTAATAAATAGCAATAATCACTATACTTCCGGGCAGAAACACTGTATCTCCATATTTCATTTTATTTTTTAATGTTTTTTCGTAAATGAATGCCCTACTTCGTCATACTACAGTGTCACTCAAAAGTAGCAAAAATAGCCGATCTACAGTAAGCTCACAATGCGATGCAATGCAACGCATTTTGAGCTTGTAGATCTTGTAGAACAGTTTTGGACATTCAAGGTTTCTACCCGACAGTGACGACATACATGTTTACAAAATTGAGATTCATAGCATTAAAAACTATAGCCAAATACTTTTCACAGTTGCGTGGAATAGTGTACCCCTGAGACCTAACCTGTCCTAAACAAAACAATCCCTATCAACGGTCAGGTCAGAATGACCGAAGAACTATAGGTGGGGCTTGTCAAAGGAGGTTCAAGTACAGTACCAAAATTGTTTGTTGTTTGAGGAGTTGATTACACACAATAATTACAAAAAACTTATTAATAATTGACATAGTTGATCTTACTATGCAAACATGAATGTAGTTGAACAAGCTCCTGCAAAAATGTAGTTTAAACTACTAGTTTAATTACTTGTTGTTCACTGCTCCCCAACACTTCTAATGGGGTCTCTCTCTCTCTCTCTCTCTCTCTCTCTCTCTCTCTCTCTCTCTCTCTCTCTCTCTCTCTCTCTCTCTCTCTCTCTCTCTCTCTCTCTCCTCATTATCTCCCTTCATATGGTGGTCTGTTTGTTGGTGCACTTAGTTGCATGAGTGGAAAGCCAGGATGATGGGAAATGAGTGTGAAATGACAGATAGATGAGATAGAGGACGGTGTGAGAGAGTGAGTCTGTGCATGAGATGAATCTGTGATATAAAAAAAGAGGGAGGATTATAACCGCAAATGAGGAAACAAAAATACACAACCTCTTCAGGTAAGATATAGAGAGAGGCGGTGAATGAACAGATTGCATTTCTTAACAGAAGTGGTCTCGTGGTCAGAGGGTTACCGCATCAAATCCTTGGAATGAAGGGAAAAACATGAGCATCAAAAGTGAATCAGAAACTATGGTCAAGGTGCTCTCGACAACCTTGATATTAGTCTGTTCAGCACGTAACCCCTCCATTGTTCCAGTGAAGCTGCTTAGTGGCCCAGCTCTCCATGTTGACTGTGCTACTACTACTCCTGTTTTAACGCAAGGCAGCATTGAAAAAAAAAACCCATGAGTGCTCAGCAGAAACCCTCACTGGATGAATTAAGGTTTAAGCCCTGCTGTATTATTGATCATCCAGCCAGCATCCCTGTCAGTCAGTAATGTAGTCAGGTTGGAAATATAGCTAAACGAGAGTTAAATTTTTTTAAATAGAGAGACACGGAGTGGAATACAGTGGGGAGAGAACTTGAATACTGACTGGGGGAAACATGTTTATTTTAAGTTAGAGCCAGCAACGTGTGTGATCAATCAAGAGAAAAGTGAATGAGAGAGATAGTGCTCCTTAAAACGATCATACCACATCAGTTGATAAGTCAGTCAACTGGATATTACAATAGTCAGAGTCTGACTATAGCCTGAGAAACGTGTAATTGACGTGTAATATGGTTGGTGGATTACATGAACCCTGCTGTCGCTATTCTAGGCATGTCATTATACTGTAGGCAAATGAGATTCGGTGTAGAGGGAAAAAAGGAGCGGACCAAGTATAGACCCTGCCCTGGGGGAACCTGGTCAACAAAGTATATAGGGTTTAAGTGGTTAATATTCAACTGGATATTATGCAAAAGACAACCTTGCACTAAGTTCGGTCAGTTTAAGGGCTATGGGCTTCATCGAACAACTGTGTTATGTAAGTCAGTTAATCTAGTCTGCCTGCCAGGTACTGCAGCAAGGACATTGCCTTTTCAGGGTCTGTCAATCGCACAGCTAGATGGTCAGTCACTCAGCCAGAAAGGCACCACTGTCCAGTCAGACGATGAGTCAGCTAATAAGGCAGTCAGACAAAGAGTCAGTCAGCTAAGCATCAGTGGCCAGTGAGACTACTGAATACTGAGTCTCTTGTATCTTTGACAGGAGAAGAGTTCACATAGGGACGTGTCTCCATCCCAAGTGCCCCTTTCTGTCCTCTACCAGACGATAATCTTTATGAGGTTTTCACGGTTCGTTTACCAGATGTCTGCTTTTTTTGTCATAGGCAATTTGAAGGACAGATTTTCAACTTAAAATCTGTTATTTGTGGTGAGCAAACTGGTTACTACAGTACACATTTGACATTATAGCCAGGGGGCTTAGTGACACGATCGTTCACTTTGTGATACAAGTGCCAAATTTTCCACAAAAGCCTGTTAGCCATGCAAAAAAAAGAAATATGGCTGCCATTTTACAAAATGGCTGCCGTTGAAAGACAGTTTATGTGGTTTTTGACCTGGATTGTCATTGGATTTTGATTATTTTGGTATCAACATATAGTTTTGACTCCCCCCCACCCTCTCCCCTCGTTAGCCACGCGAAAAAAACAATATGGCTGCCATTTTCCAAAATGGCTGCCATTGAAATACATTTTATGTGGTTTTTGACCTGGATTGTGATTGGATAATCCAATGTTGATTATTTTGGCATCAGAATATAGTTTTGACTCCCCCCTGCCCCCTCCCCCCGTTAGCCACAAAAAAATGCAATATGGTAGACATTTTATAATGGTTTTTGAACTGGATTGTGATTTGATAATCCAAATATTTTCTGAGGGTGTACTTAGTGTAAAAAGGTTGAGCACCACTAAGGGGCTAAGGGACTAACGGGACACAGGTGGGGAACTAAAACTAATCACAAGGTAACGAGACACAACAGTAAAGTAAAACCTAAGTAGCCACTTAAAACAGGACAAACTAACACACTACAAAACTTTACTGTAGTGTTATTGTACAGCACAGTACTGTACTGTACTCTACTGTATTTTTATTGTACATCACAGTATTGTACTCTACTCTATTGTTATTGGTTACCAGTTCACGATTTAGTGAAGAATCTAGGCCCTGAAAAATCCATCCATCCATCTTTCACGCTTTCACTGGATGTGATGTCGTGTCTGCCTTTCGTGGAAAAGGCAAAAAGACAGCATGGCAAACCCGGCAAGTGTGGCCTGAAGTGTCTCATGTCTTCCAGAAGCTCAGTCAATACCCACCAGTAACAGATGACGCAGATCTCAGCATGCTTGAGAAGTTTGTCATTACAATGCATAACAAGAACAGCACTGCTGATGGGGTTGATGATGCAAGATTTTACCTGTTTGCGTGGAAGCAGAGGTCCTATGATGCCATTCCACCTACAAGGGCATCTCTTGCACATCATGTGAAGCGTGCCACTTATCAAGTTGCCCGTGTCTGGAGCCAGGCAACTCGTATGTCAAATGCATACAGAGAGCCCTGCCAACTGGGGATGGCGAGCAGAAGATGACATTTGGCAAGTAGCGTGGATGACACTCTACCAGTTGCCCAGATTTGTGAACAACTGACAAAATGCCGGTGCAAGACTGAATGTCGTGGTAGATGCAAATGCTACCGCTTTGGCCTTCAGTGCACACAGCTGTGTGCCTGCAAATGTGACGATTAGAACAATTTGTGATCCAGACATGGGGTGGGTGGGGGGGGGGGACTATATGTTGATACCAACATAATCAAAATCCAATCACAATCCAGGTCAAAATACACATAAAATGTATTTTGCCGGAAGCCATTTTGGAAAATGGCAGTCATATTGTTTTTTTTTTCGGGTGGCTAACAGGCTTTTGTGAAAAAGATGTCCAGAAGAAACTCTGTGGAAAATGTGGCACTTGTATCACAAAGTGAACGATTCTTCATTAAAAATGGACTTAAGGTCCCTGACTATTACAACTCACTGACTTGAAGGAGAGAGACTCATCATCTTTCTTTTATGATTGTTATAAATAACAGTCATGTTGTTCCTTGTATTTAACAGCCAGCAGCCACTATGAAAGATGGATTCAGTAGCACAGTGTTTCTCAAACATTTTCCCAAATTGCCTCCTGAAATATATTGTGCCAGTGACCCCCATAAGAGAAGATTTGTGTTAAATTGTTTGAAAATTATCATGATTTTTCTAAATGTTTCAAAAATAGCAAATCTACAAACTTCCAACGCAAGCTTGTAGATCGGCTATTTTCAAGTAGCCCAAGTATAAATTAGGGTTAAAGTGGCTTAACTGTCCCTCCTTTTGCTGGGGACCCCATGGAACCCCCCCCCCCCCAAGGACCCCTAGGGGTCCCAACACCCCACTTTGAGAACCACTGCAGCAGTAAGTAAAATATTGAATCAGTGGTTAAAAAGATGTCTTTGCAGTGATATGTAATTTTATGCGTTTAGCTTTGGGGCATTTATTCCATAACAAATCATAGGATGTGACATCATAGGATGTGAGCTGCCATATCCCTTGCTGGTGTTGAAATAATTACGCCATATTATAAGACGGTCAGCTGTTGCCTGAAGCTAATTTTGGTGATGCAGTCAGTTCTAATTAGCTGTTCTGGGATCTGCTGTCAAAAACAGTGATTATTTTGTGTGTGTGTGTGTGTGTGTGTGTGTGTGAGCGGCCTCAATTCCCACATTATAAACATCGTTAACTGATTTGAAAGACCTAATGAAATGAAAAATGTGTTTTTCTCACACTTTTAGAGCATACCCGTGGTCATAATGAGGACATACCTATCATTACTTGTTTTGAATTAAACAATAATAATGTAACTGAAGACATTTGAGCTGAGAAATAAGCAATGCAGTACATAAACGTGCGTCATTGCGTCAGCAGTGCCTGTGTCTCTTTCTCTGCCTCACTGCAACGACAAGACACAAACACACAGACAAGCCCTCGATCCCATAGCCCGAGGGGACGGGACCGTCGGCTGAGACTGTGATTGGTTAAGCCAAAACACACCTCAGTTTCTAAGCCAAGCTTAGCAAAAAAGTTAGAAATAAAGCCATTCCATGACGTCTTTAAGCATGCACTTTCAGCCTGGTGTCCCTATTTTGGGCATGTCATTATATAACTGATCATGGCTTCATCTGTAGCAAGCAGTGTGAACATTAACTATTTACTGTTTACTTTTACAGCACATTACTGTCCTGATTAAATGCTGGCGCACTGCTGTTTCAAATGCATACAACTCAAGTCTGGGGGTGGTGTGCCAGACCTGATTTTAAGTGAATCGGCAGAAAGGTTGTTGACATTTTGGCACCTTTAAAATGAAAGGCTGCCCTGCCCTCAAATAAAACGTACCAGGGGGCTTTTCAACTCACTCAGGGCTTACTTACTTTTATTGACCTTCATAAATCCAAGTTTATTTCATTTCATTCAAAGGAATTCTCACTTTATGTCTCTCTCTCGTGCTCTTGCTCTCACTCCCTCTTTCTCTCTCTCTCTCCTTCAAACATATAACCTTTTCACAGGTCTCCCAGTCAGACCATAGTTTAATTTACAGATTGTCTGGGGACAGAGAACTTTAAACCACCTGAAACCGAACATTTTCAGATGGGGGTCCGCGGCCAAATGTATATCAATTTAGGGGTCCTTGGCATGAAAAAGGTTGAAAACCACTGTTATAAAGGAATCCAATGGCACAGCTAGGTATCAACATGACCACTGTTCTTGGACTCAGAAATAACCTTCCCCTGGGGATTCGTACTCTCACCTCCATGGATTCTGTCCCTCAAAGTCAAAGCCTTCCCTATAGGGGGCAAAAAGGATGGAAAGAAATCACAGATGGTTGAGTATTCAGTTGACAATTCAGTAAAGTCAATGATGATAATCTGTTAACATTTCTTTTATACATAACTAAGTCTTGTTCATTTGACTTTACAGAGCTCTTGAGACATTTAGCTTTAGTTAATGAATAACACACACACACACACACACGCACACACACACACACACACACACACACACACACACACACACACACACACACACACACACACACACACACACACACACACACACACACACACACAAATGATATACACTACGCAGCGCAGGCTAGTGGTTAAGATGTTGGCTTTCCATGCAGGAGAACCGGGTTGAATCCCAGGCGTTTTATATATGTATTTGTGTGTGTGTGTGTGTGTGTGTGTGTGTGTGTGTGTGTGTGTGTGTGTGTGTGTGTGTGTGTGTGTGTGTGTGTGTGTGTGTGTGTGTGTGTGTGTGTGTGTGTGTGTGTGTGTGTGTGTGTGTGTGCGCGCGTGTGTATGGCCGCCAACATAAGGACGCATTGTGCAACCCATGTACTGTACTGACACTACATAACTCACACCACTTCACATGGTGTTGGAACATGGGGTACAGTTTTATACACTATCATACAGCTCTGTAAGCCTAGCCTCCTGGCAATTGTGTGGTAACAGCAGATCTTCTGTCTGAGATATAAAAACACGGGAGTGGGAGCACAATGGCTATGTGTGTGAGAGAGAGAGAGAGAGAGAGAGAGTGTGTATTTGAATTTAATTGAATGCAATAATTTATTCTGAGAGAGGGAGTTAGGGAAAGTACAATATGACAGAAGAGAAGGGAGAGGGAGAACTAAGTTGGAGAATAGAGAGAAAGAAAGAAAGGGAAAGGAGTGTGTGTATCAAATATATATACAGTATAATGGAGCCTTGGCTTGGGGTGGTGAGAGTGAGCTGAACATCTGTCTGTCTGTGTGTCTGTGTTGAGGTAATAGATCCCCAGCTACAAGGATGAATGAGGCTCATTTCTACCAGGCTTCAATAAAGGCAGGTAGACAGGGGGACAAAAGCTGCAGATCCATCATTGTGTGTGGAGGTACCTTTGGCCCAGCACCTACCAAATATTTTGTGCAATAATATACTGCATGCGAAAAAAGAAACCTGATATAATTTAAAATCTGTCAAATTAAATGTATTATTGTTTATCAATACAGCATCCCACTTAATTCAAACATACTGAGATCCTGACAGTTGCACTGTCTGTTTCATTTGACCATCACATGTTTTAGTGAGATTTTCTTTAACAGTAATTTACAATACAATGCATTCAGTTAACAAACAGATATATTACCCAATATCAAAATATTGCTATTTATTCTGTGTCACATACTGCATGGAATTGTATAGAAAAGCGATTAAATATAGTGACACAGGCTTGGGTCCCGCGAAATCCCACACCGTCCTGCAATAAACTGGATGTAGAGCACCTGAAGCATGTGTGGTTGTGCTTTACTTTAGCTGGCTATGAACACATTTATCTTACTAGAGGTTCGGGTCGCATCGCGGCCCTCACACCTACGTTGCACCGCCGATACAACCGAAATATCTGACTCATAGTGTCGGGGCTTTGTCAGAGTACCCGTCGTACCCGTCTGTCTGTGTCCATACTGTATATTGAGATCTCTGTATCTTCTCTGTCTACCAGTCTATGCCCATATATTGGCATGGTCATCAATGGGCATATTGGTTGGATTGGCAGTTCTAGACAACTGGATATCCATATATGCCTATATATGGACGTATCAGATTTGTTTATGGTTATTTCTGAGTCATAGTGACATGCCTATGTATGGGCGTATTGGGTTTGTTTATGGTTATATCTGAGTCAAAGTGTTGTGGCCGTGGAGCTGCCTATATATTGGCATATCCTTTTTTTTTATGGTTACGTCTGAGTCATACTGCCGTGGTGCGCCCGCAGGCCGGCCACCCTCCCCCTTAGCCAATTTTAATATAGGATAGGAGAGCTTAATGCAGAGGAGAACGTAATTTCAAAATGTTGTCCCCGCCAGATACATAGGTGCATAATGCATCTATTTAATAACCTACAAGCATTAAGTTCAGCCGCGCCCACTGTGTCCATGTCCATGGTGCTGTAATGGCAGTCTCTCCGTCTCGCTTTCTCGCTCTCTGTTTCTGTTTGTAACGATTTTAGGTCCCAATTGAAATATTGTGGGATTATGCGGGACAGAAATGAAACCACTGAGTGCAGGCGGGAATGGAGAGAAATCCAACAGGAGCGGGCGAGAGAGGGACTAAGAAAACAGTTCCCCACAGGGCTCTAATCTGAAGCCTACACACGCTCGCCTTGGCCCAAAAGGGGACAGGATAGAGAGGAGTGCAGTATTCTCAAAAGAGACCATTTTTAAATTGTATTCCAGTTTTTTTTTATATAATAAAATGTATGCTGACAAGACTGGTTGCGTAATTGCATACTTTTTTTTATTGCTTTTCAGTTTTGGACAAATACAGACAAATAAAATAATAATAAAAAAATAAACTCTTGGACAGAGGTTGCAAAATTTCTTTTTTTTTCTTCCTCACAGAAGAAATTATGATAATCTGTCAGGTTTTTTCTCCAGGAGTCTATTCCATTCTTTAATGACTGTAAAAGAAAAGGCAGATTGTGCAAAGGCAGAGCCTTGTCTAGGGACACTAGAGTCTCTACTTGAAGCAGACCTTTTTTCAGAGCGGAGGTGAACAAAGCCCTTGAACGGTGGAGCAGCTGCATTAGCGTGTTACCAATCATACAACCATATTTACAGCCTCTTTGTTGGACAGATAAATCATGCTGCTAACCCCCCATCTTAGTCCATTACCAATGCTAAAGGGAGCAGACACTCTTTTGCCCTATGTGACCTGCATGCTCTGGTTGGCACACCAGAATACTAGGATTCTTATCTTGCTCTCAGGCACACCCCTTTGACTCAATTTCTTAAACACCTTTTGGTGATTAACTCGGCCAAAGGCCTTAGACAGCTTAGAGCCATTAATAAAGCATAGTTACATAGTTCTTTCAAGGCATAGATACACTCATCAGTAATGCTCATGCTTAGCCTCGAAGCTAAACTGGAAACTAATCTGGAATACCAATATATTCACATAAACAATCGTAGAATCCTCTCCAGGATTCTATCTCACTGGCTAGAGACATTGGCCCATAATTGTCCAGACTCCCAAACATGCCAGCTTTATCCTTGATGAAAGGAACAAGAGTCACAGACAACATAGAGTCTGGCAACAGTCCAAGAGTCATAAAACCAGTAAAACAAATGGCAAGAAGAGCTGCAACCTTTGGGCTTGCAAACTCGAGGTGCCCTGGAGTCGTTTGATCTGAACCACTTGCTTTATTATCATATAGTTGCGTTATTGTTTGATAGACCTCATGTTACACTGTTGGCATTTTTACAGTACCCACTTTGTAGGGGTCATTTTTAACACAGTTAAATAAAGCAGAATAATGTTGCATCCACAACTCAGGTATTATTATCGGCTCTACCTCCTTCCAAAAGTCAATGACATTGTTGCAAAGTAGTTTTTCTAGCCATAGAATTTGCTCTCATAAAGTGTTTTTGCAAATATTACAAACTGCATATTTATTCTTAGTGAGGTTTTTGTAATCCAGGACTTCCACTTATCTAGCCAGTTAAGTCTTCCCCATGAGAGATGTGAAGAATTTCTTACAGTAATTACTTTTCTTTTCTTTTTTTTTTTACAAAACAGTGGAGATTGAGCAGCTCTTTAACACTGAATGCATAGAGCTTGATGTTGACTCCTGCCTCAACATTAAGTGAAATTAAGTGAAATATTTCTGTATTTCTAAATCGCCCAGCACAAAGACTGCATCTCCACTTGGTTTTTAATAGCTGCATTTCTTACCAGATATTTTAGCTATTAACTGCTGTCTGTCTACTTTTGTTGGGAGAGAAGTCCTTTGTTGAGACTATCAGAGTGACAAGTGGGCAGTGACGAAGTCAAAGTCAGTGTTGTAATGAGCTGTTGGTAGTGTCCACAGCTTAAATGAGCTTAAATGTCTTAAATATACCGTGTTTTTATAAGAAAACAACAGGAAATATGGCTGTGGCATGCCAATTTTAAAGATTCTCTCTCTCTCTCTCTCTCTCTCTCTCTGTCTCTCCCCCCCCCCCCCCAGGTGGAGAGGTGCCTTACACCACTCTGGCAACTAGGATGATGATGGGATTCTGGTGGATGTTTGCCCTGATTGTGATCTCCTCCTACACTGCCAACCTGGCTGCCTTCCTGACCATCACACGCATAGAGAACTCCATACAGTGAGTATTACTCAGCAACACATTGGACGTAGTGGCAGTCATGCCTCAAACATTTGTTTTTTATACCCATGACCATCATGGCCTCACCATAGCTTGCCAGTGTTTTAAAGGTTTCATGACATTCAGTTTTACCACACATTAAAAGTCTTTGTCATGGTCCTTCAACCGTGTATAAAAAGTTTTAACAAAAAATTCCGCTCCAGTGATCCATGGCAGGTGTTTTTCTCACACATTTCTAAAGCCTTTTCAACTGCAATGAGAAAATAAATCTTTGCCTGCGGGTGTCGCTGTTGAGGGATTTTGCCTGTCAATCATCGCCTCTACTCCGCCCCCCCCCCAAAGGAAAGGATAGGGGAGGGGAGGGGTGAGGAGGAGAGTGGGCGGGATTAATGGCCTGTGACTTCACAGCTCAGATTACCTTTCAGCCTAATTTTTCAGAAAACCCCAGACCACAGAAAATCCACTGAATGTTCAAAGTTCCGATTTTTTGGGGTGTAATTGAGGTCATAAAACCCCCCCAAAAACATAAAAAATTAAAAAAAAGTTAAAATGAATGTCATAGAATCTTTAATAGCTCTTGCTCAAATATTTTAGATTCTGTAGCTCAAATCAGATTAAAATAAGTTAAAAATTACAAAACGTCTCTGCCATGGATGAGCTGCACTATTTGCACTATGTTCACCGGATTTGAACCCAGTTTCCTGCGCAAGTGCTGAAATGTTTACCATTGAGTTAATAGAGCCTGCCTGCTTGCTTGCTCAGAGGATAAATTGAATCAGATCCTGTGTCTAGGTGAGACATGACCTTTGACACGATCTAAATGTCTCAATAGAAGAGCAGGGAGACAAAATACAACCACCCCAATTGTATAAGTTATATTGTATTAACATACTCTACCATGCAGATTGGACAACATTACATTTTATTCAATACAAAAAAGTTACATAGTGCCTCTTTAATTAATCAGACAATGCAGGAAGGCAGAGCATTCTCAAGAATATCTAATGCCCGCTTATCAGTGTGCTATCAAAGACTCTGTAGCAAACCGATCGCTTAAAAGGGTCATAATTCCAGAATCCTTTTTAAAATCGTAAATTCTGTGATTGGTCCGCCATTTAGCCAGCCAATTTCATACAGTAATTACTTTTGAAACAAAATAGTGGAGATTCAGCAGCACTTTCACAATGAATTCAGAGAGCGTGATGTTGACTCCTGCCCACCTTCAACATTAACCCACTTCAGTGAAATATCTCTGTCAGCCCTGGAACACACTGGTGCACTTTCAAAATCACCCTGCCCTTCAGACTACATTCCCACTTGGTTTTTAAAAGCTGTATTTCTGTCGGTGGGTTCAGATATTTTAGCCATTATTAACCTCTCTCTCTGTCGACTGTTTTCCCCCCTGAGGGAGGCTAGAGGAGGCTGCAGCACACATAGACAGGTTAGTTGAGAGAATGCCAATAATGTGCAAAGCTGCCATCAA
Source organism: Gymnoscopelus braueri (assembly GCF_963280865.1). Classification (NCBI taxonomy): domain Eukaryota; kingdom Metazoa; phylum Chordata; class Actinopteri; order Myctophiformes; family Myctophidae; genus Gymnoscopelus; species Gymnoscopelus braueri. The sequence continues at coordinate 26,592,608 of NC_137608.1, read as the reverse complement.
GGCACACAGTGGATACTTTAAAGAATCTAAAATACTAGTCCATGCCCGCACTGTTGAGCCAGCTCTCTATCCGACGCGACTACAGATCCCATAGAACCACAGCAGTGCCGTCCATCAGGGCTATGGGACAGCGACCATGACTATACAGATCCCATAGCCTGTGTCAAAAATGAATGAATAAACACTTTGCATTTTGGGAAAACTGAAATTGTAGGATAGTAGCATTTGGTAGGTTTTGGTTGCTACATGCTGTAATTCCATATGCATTATTAGTCTTGATGTCTTCACTGTTATTCTACATTGTTATAGAATAGCTGGTACTGTATGAGACAGCTTATTAACCCTTCCTGCTCCACAAGAGGAGAGCCTGTGGTTGTAATTTATTGCCAATGTCTAGTTTGGTTTTGTGTGTGTGCGTACCTGAGTGAGTGTGTGGTACGGTATAGAATTGAATAGAAAAGGAATCAAAATAATGTACTGATCCCCCGAGGGAAATTGCATACCAACGGTGTTACTCTCATCACGTAAAATATAAACAGGAAAAGGCAATGAACAATAAATATAGAATAAAAATACATTAAAATGGACTAGAATTAAAAAATATATATAATTTGGAATGAAGGACAACACTGTGGAAGCTCACTCGCTCACACTTTTAAAACATGCATACACAAATACACACACACACACACACACACACACACACACACACACACACACACACACACACACACACACACACACACACATACGCTGAAAAGATCTGCAAACTCACATTACCTCCCTAAGCTGTTGTCTCTCTGTTTATCCATCCTTGTGATAATATGTTTGCCTGTTTCTCACCCGCTGGCACAAGGACTCTCATCTCTCTTTGGACTAATCAGAATGCAGAAGCATCCAGAATGCCTGGCAGTTCTGTTGTTAATTGCATACTCAGCTTTGGGAATAAATCACACTTTTTTCTGATAATTCTATCTCTCTATGAATCCGTTTCTGTCTGTCTGTCTGTCTGTCTGTCTGTCTGTCTGTCTGTCTGTCTGTCTGTCTGTCTGTCTGTCTGTCTGTCTGTCTGTCTGTCTGTCTGTCTGTCTGTCTGTCTGTCTGTCTGTCTATCCCCTTGTCTCTCTTGAGTTTTCCCCCCAAAGTTTACTTGTTTCTTTGTGTCTGCGCCTCTCACTTTCACTGATGTTTGTTCTTCCTCGTTAAGCTTGGCTCTGCTCCCCTTAATGTATTTTAACCTCCTGCTTGCTTTTCTCTCTAGTCTTCCACTCACTTCTCTCCACTTACCAAAGAACTTTGCCCTGCTTCTCCTTCTTTTTTTGTCATCTCTTCTTCTCTTCTCCATCTCCATTGTTCATTTACATTAGTTGTCACTAATGAGCGCCTCTCGGTTTGATGCCTCATTCAGCATCCGTGCAGCTAATTAAGGATTTCCATAAATTTCAATGTATTATTCTTAATGTGTTGACTATTCTGGGGTCATTAATGTCTTAATTAATGCCAAACACTAATACCCACAAGGCCTAGGGGCATCAAGATGGGAGGTGACGTGGGGGGGTTAAGCATGTGCCCAGAGTTAACTAAAAAGGAACCGTGAAGCAAAACCAAAACAAAGCGGATAGGATACATGGACAGACGCAGAGGAATTAAAAAGAGAGAGAATTAATCAAGTGCATTTTGTAATTAGCATGCATTGTTATCTTTACTTATGTTGTTGTTGTTTTTTCCAATTACTTAGATACATTTCCTGAAACGCTAACCTCATTATCAAAAGTGCAATCTCCAGAATAGTATATTTTCTCATAACACTATACCATCTGTGCAAAATACCCTACAACACTCAAAATGGTTAACTGCATGCAGTAAAACTCACAAAGTCACCTTCTGATCATTACGTAAACCCAGACACTAAAAACTAGTATTTACATCAAAACTGAATAAGCTGTATCTAGAGTTTTGCTGTCAATGAAACATATTTCCTCGATACACAAATAAGAAAAAATAAAAATGTATTTATTCGCATTCACTGAGTACAATATATGAATTGGCATCCAGTCTTTCTTCCATGTTGGGCCACAAGACCTTTTAACCCCTTAAAAATATACTTCTTTGACCGGGGTCCCACAGAGGTCTACCCAAATTACCATGGGGAAAAATGTATTCTACTATACTGCCACCAAAATGTGGAATGCCCTAGTACCAACAGACACGAAACTCCTTGATTCCACATCCAAATTTAAAACAGACCTAAAAACATGGCTGTCCTCAAAATGTAAGTGGACTTACAAAATGTTATCCCTAGCCTGCCCCCAGAGATGCAAACAACGCACTCACTCAGCGAGCTCCACGGAAGGATCCCTGTATGAGTGGCATCCTCTTAGCCAGCCTGACCGACTGACTGATAGACGTGAGTGACTGAGGGATAGTCATTAAGTAATTTTTTTAATCATTGTCTGAGTGAACATAATGGGTGAGCAAACATAAAGAGAGTGCATGGTTGAGGGAGGAAGGAATAAGAAAAGAAAGGAGGCTGGGAGAGAAGGAATTAGGCAGTGCTCTTCCCATGTGTCTCTTGCCATGAACAGTTAGGACAGTAGAGACAGACCGATAGGCAGACAGACAGGCTTTTAAGTATTAATGCCCTTGTCTCGTCCTGGAAATGAAATAACAAGTCGGTGTAGGGAACTCTCTCTGGACTATTTCACGCTTGGATGTTTTCACTCAATTTCACCCTGAATACTTGAGGAGAGGTACAAGCAATGGCAGCGGCAAGTGGCTGAGGGGGGAGGCAGAGAGAGAGAGAGAGAGAGAGAGGTGAGTACACAATACATGGTATAAATTGGACTGCAGCTGCTGAGAGAAACGACTAGGAAGGGATGAAGATATGCAGAGGAGGAGAGCTCAGGAGGAAAGGTGAGAGTCCGGGAGAGATGTTGAGAGTGGTTAAGGTGCAGGTAGGAAGAGAAAGAAAGGAATGGATTTTTAAAGTGAGAAACAGTAGGGGGTCCGTTTAGAACAGAGAGAGATGGAGCGGAAGAATGAGTGTGAAGAGAGAGGGACGAAGAAAGAGAGGGAGAGGGAGTCTTGCAGGGGAGGGAATGAGAGCTTCCTCCTGTTTCAATCCAATGTAGCAGACGTCATATTATTCAAGTGTCAGTTTTGCTACTTTCTCAAAATGTAGGCCTCCCAAAATGTAGGCCATCAATCTTTACTTACAGTTCAGTAAGCACACAGCTAGACTTGCTAGGTTTGAAATACATTCAAAAAGTGCTGCTCACTTTACATTTCCTGATGTTTATCTGAGCTCTGACAGACAAACCAAGAGTGAAAAGGTACTGTAACCCTAACCCCATATTTTAGATGTTTATCCGTTGTAATGTGCTTGTTTGGGCTTTGAATACGGATTAAGGATTTTGTCAGGTATTGTAGCTGGTGCCCATACTAAGTGCTGGTTGCTGTTAAAGTAGCACACCTGCCTGCAATGCCTGAGCAGGCATTTGTTAGGAAGTTAATGGACTGTGCATCACATTTACAGGCACTTTACAAAAAAGAAAGCCATGAAGCCTTTTCCCTCTCCTTAAATGTAACTTTTATTTTGTCATCTCACAGACTGGATAAATGTGGCCCTAAAGGGTCTGCATTTACATACACACACACACACACACACACACACACACACACCCCCCCACACACACACACACACACACACACACACACACACGCGCGCACACACACACACACACACACACACACACACACACACACACACACACACACACACACACACACACACACACACACACACACACACACACACACACACACACACACACACACACACACACACACCAGGCAACCATGCAAGGCACCAAACTCCTCGTTGGGTGCAGTTAGGGTTTCAGTGTTTTGCTCAAGGATATTTTGAAACACTAATTCAGGACTAGCTGGCGGAACGAACTACATCAATTAAGGTCAAAGTGTCCTTGAGCAAGACGCTGAACCCCTAACTGCTCCTGAAGGTGCCTTGCAGTTTCCTCCCAGATGACCGACTTGCCTCCTGACTGAGCCACTACAGGCCTTTGTTTTAGCAGTAGAAATGTGCATCCAAAAACGTTTCAATGACTGCTTCAGCTATAACTGAGGATATATTCCAAAACTAGAAATGCACTCAGAGACATGCTATCACCCATGCCACATATGCTATGTACTGTATTTTAACATTGTGCTGTGACCTTGAGCTTAAAACTGTCAGAGTTATCACTGTGACAGAGAGACAAACAAACAAGGAGACAGACACCGGCGAAAAGAGTAGACCCACTCCACACGGGCGGGGGTGTAATAAGATATACAGTACTAATAAGATATATTAAAAAAAGAAAAGGAAATCAGAGATCTACTTCTATTGATAGCACAACATTAGCAAGGTCTCTTTATAAAAGATAAAAGATTATAAAAGAAGCCAACCTTATCTATAGTTATACACATTGGGTCCTGACTCCTGACATATCTTTATTCTCAACAAAGGGAATATAGCCTGGCACTTGGGGTTGAAATTCAAAGCCTTAACTTCTCCTTTACTCATAGCTTAGGTTTGAAAATGACAGTAATCTAGGCGGCACAATGTACTGTGCATACTTTGCATTCAAAACAGCGATACATCCTGCTGATCTAAGCTACTTTGCGGTGCAATCTGCATTTGATTTGACTGCAGCTGTACTTTAATTCAGACTGCAGAGTGATATTAAATCCGTCCTGCCCCCTCATTAACCGAACTCCCTCATCATAAAGTTTCATTGTCCTCACATCGACTCTTATGAAATAGAATAAAATAAAGAAGAGAGGAGTCCTTTTCATTGTGTTCATCTAGATCCCTGTGACTCATGCAGATATACAGTAGGGCCCTATCTTGCACGCCGCCTTACCACGTATCCCTAAACGTATTAGCCATTATTTTACTAATTTTTAAAAACACTTTAAAATAGTTCAACTAGCCGATCTACATCGACACGTTGTGAGCTTGTAGACAGGCTATTTGAACTATTTTAAAATGTATTTCAAAATAGTAAAACATGTCAAATACGTTTAGGGATAAGGGGTAAGGCTATAGCGAGAGAGGGCCCATAGACTCAATGTCAACCTTCATAATTCTCTACAGCAGAACCACACACACACACACACACACACACACACACACACACACACACACACACACACACACACACACACACACACACACACACACACACACACACACACACACACACACACATCAAAAGCATGAATTGTTTTGTTAAAATGGCAATCTTGTGCATCTTTAACCTTAACCCTAGACTGAGAGAACGAGCCCAATCGATGGTCTTGAAGGGCGGATCCAAAACCAAGCCGCCCGGATTCCTGCGGCGCTTCCTATTGCTTCACCAATCTATGTCCCCGCCTCCCCTCCCCTCCCCCCCCCCGGCCTGTGCACGGAGCACGCTGACGTCACCAAATTTAGAGCGACGCCCCTCTGCACTCTGATTGGTTAGGAGATAACAAGGTTTAGAGACCTCCGTTCCTGCATGGCTCTCCCAGGCTTTTTTTCTTTTGTAACAAAGAAAAAAGCCTGGGTTTCCGGGGCTACCTTAACCCCAACTCCTAACACCTAAATGCCTCCTAACCCTGACTCCCAACCCTGTCTTTTTTTTTTACTTACCCTGCATGATAAGTTGAAGAAAGGAAAGAAAGCAAAAAGTCCTCTTTACAATGTTTTATGTAGACTATTCCCAAACTTTTTTGGTTACATGCCTTGAATCAGAGTCTGAGACTGATTCATATCACTTCGAATAGAACAGGTACCCTGATTGATCTGATTCACATCACCTTAAATCATGTGATTTAGTGTGCACGGTAGTTTTGCTTAATCTATACACCGTCGTTCAGCGGTGTTGCCTGCCAAAGTAGCCGCTAAATAAGCTTGTAAATCGGTGTAAATCAGGCTTTATAGAAGTAAACGAAATACAGAAATGTGCAAACACAGACACACACACACATGCGCGGACACAGCCTGTGCTGTAAACCTCAGAGAATGCTGCTCACAGACACACATATACACACCCATATACAGTACAGTACAGTTCTACATGCAAGGAACCAGTGGGCAGAGTAGATTATGCACAGCAAAGATTAACCGACGGCAATAAAAGATTCATGTTCATGCCTAAGTTCATTAAAAACCTTTTAGGAGTAGGTCAGAGAGGTGGCCGGGGAAGGGTGGAAAGATGGCGAGATTGCAAGAACCATGACATAATGACCTCTAATAAAAGATGATATGTGAACGTGTTATCCATATAGCGTATACACGATGCAAGTGCATACATGATGCAAGTGCATGTGTGCTCAGGTATCCTGGTGCTTGGGTATTTCATACGTGCAAATTGCAGTACATTTGTGGTGTGTGTGTGTGTGTGTGTGTGTACGTGAGTAGCCTTGTAGTAATTCAAACAAAACAACACTGTTCTTTTAGTTCTTTTATTACCCATCATTAAATCCACTGTGTGATTTTCAGCCGTTGTGGCTTATTGTACCATTGAAGTAATGAAGTAAGATGCAGTTGTTGTTCTCCATTAAAACATCCGCGGGTGGTGTGTGTGGTGTCTGTGTGTGTGTGTGTGTGTGTGTTCACAATCGTACGTTTTCAACAAATACATGGGTGGGGTATTTGTAGCTGCCTGACAAACAAACAGTAATTAGTTCCTGTAATGGTTCTCCATTACATTTCTCTGCGGCCTGGCGAGTTGAGAGGCAACCAAAGCACCGTAGCATTGTAATTAACAATAGCGTGTATATTCCCCTAGAGGTGGCAGCGTTATGAGAGAGAAAGAGACAGACAGAGTGAGAGAACGGGAGGGACGGAGAAGAAACAAAACAAAACCTCTAGAAGAAAAAAAATAGTGTTTTTTTAATTACTCTGCTTTGACAGTTTCTCTGTTTTCCTAGTGCAGTACATTAACTTAAAAAAACACTATTTTTTTGCTTAATGTCTTACCAAAACGTCCTGTTACCTCAGCATTTTCACTGGACTGCCACCTTCAACTCTATTACTGTGCATTGTTGTTGTTTAAAACCTTGCACGCACGCGCACACACACACACACACACACACACACACACACACACACACACACACACACACACAGACATTAACGTACCTCTGCCATCTGTCCCTATAGATCGCTCCAGGACTTATCGAAGCAGACGGAGCTGCCTTACGGTACAGTGTTGGACTCTGCGGTGTACGATCAGGTGCGCTCCAAGGCCATGAACCCCTTCGAGAGGGAACCCATGTACGCCCAGATGTGGAGGATGATCAACCGAACCGGAGGGGCCGACAACAATGTTGAGGAGTCAAAGGAAGGCATTCGCAAGGTAAGGGCTTCATTGTTTTCATTGATCTGTAGTTTAATTTAGTTTGTAGTTTTTCGAAACGCAGAGAAGATGAGTGAAATCACCAGGTGTGTACAGCACAGTAAGCACGGCAAAGACAAAATGACAGGTGTAATGTGTGATTGATGCATTGACATGTTGCAAAATGATAGGATCCACAATTGCATTATGTGTTATTGAGTGCAAAGCTTTCAACACACTCATCATTGTCCATCCCAATTGAGGAGCACAATGGTTTGGTTGGCTGTAGGTTCTGGCAGGATCACCACTTTGCTTATTGTTTTTTTGTATCTGTACACAGTAAAATCGTCAGTGCTAATTTACCCATTTGTACCTTTGAGAATGAACAAATATACGGAATCCTTTGGTTACATAATGTACATAATGTTTGTACATTCTCAGAGGATTCTACTGTATTCTCTGTGTGCTCTATTAGCCTCTGCCATTATATTCCCCATGAGAAACATATAATGCTGACCTTGAGGTTGATGCATTACTGTATGTCTGAGATCACGTCACCTTGAGTGTGTTGAAGTTATTGTCTCCCCTTTTCAGTAGCAATGAATACATCCCTGGCCACTCCATGAAGCTAGCCTTTTATACTAAAATACACATGCTTAGCATGGCCTATTCACATAATATCATTCATTTAAAACTGCACAATACAGTTTTTATATGTATTAATTAAGTTCCTTGAGCTGTACAATACATGACACATTGCAGCCACTGGCTATTCAATAGGCATGGCAAAGCAAGGTAAGCACATTTCAACAACAGGGCAATTCAGCACCAGGTATACCAAGTAGTTTTGAAGCTAGACCGTAAAGTGGCTTGGTTCAGGCCCGGATTGACACAGTATGGTGCCCTAGGGTGTCCGCACATATCCCTCCCTGTGCCCTTCTCCTATTATCAGGGGTGCACATAACTGGTGCGCAGGTGCGCATGCGCACCCAAAATAAATAATGCGCGGCACATCAGACGACGCGAGGCGCTTTTGCGTACCAACAGCTGGGACAGGAATTTCCAAGCTTTTATTTTTTAGCAAAACTAAAAAATAAAAGCCTGGAGGCGCAGGGGGAGAGGACGCATGCTGCACGTGATTGTGTGAGTGTCTCGCATCGCCTCGCATTGCCTCGCTGCGTGCACGCATGCCAGCAGCGGCTGTTAGAGGCACTCGTCACCGATGATGAACGCACCGTAATGGTGCAAAAATATGCCGTGAACGTCCCAATCTGACGGATAAAAACAGCGCAGCACAGGGCACCAACCTTGGGGACTTCACCAAACGGCGTGAGAGAAAAAGAAACGGCGAAGATCGGCGGAATTTGGAAGCAGAGCGTCCTTTTCTCTCGTGCAGCATCCCCCCTGTCCGGTGGGCACCGTGCTGAATTCCCCCCCCCCCCCCCCCCAGTTGACAAAATGGCACGGGACCATTTATTTTGTGCGCACCAAGTCACATCTCCAGGTGCTCTTCTGAGTACTAGACCTAAAAAGTTATGTGCACCCCTGCCTATTATACTATATTTATATTATATATATTTATATTATATTTACACCTATATAACTAGGTTTATTGTTTATTACGGATCCCCATTAGTCCTCACCACAGTGAAGACTACTCTTCCTGGGGTCCAAAACTAGGTATTAACTTTAATGTGATAAATACCATAGGTTTACATAATCTTATATTACAGCTAAATTACTAGATACTGATAATAACTACTATTACTTGCTAATGATGGTGATTTTCAATTATTTCACAAACTGGCATCAGTGGCACGAAGACAAATATTTTCAGAATGTATCTTGGCCACATAGCACCACTGGTTGTACAGCATGCATGCAAAACAACACACATCAATAGCTTGGTTTTTCATCATAATTTAATCTTAATGCTTAGCCTTTTGTCAATAAACACATATACTCACATTGTGAGATATGATACAAAACAAATTATTCTCAACTCACAAATGGGATTTACCATGGCAACAGGGAATTATGGCAGAACAATATTGATTGGAATCGATTGAAATTTGTAGCACGTTAAATTAGCATACAAAATAACCTATTGCTTAGAATATAAATAAATATGTCAACGGTATAAAAAAGATTGACTAGACAGTAGACGCATACGATACAGGCTAATGGAATATTGGAATATACTCAACAGTCCTTACATACCAACATGCCATTTTCTCGAGTTGTAGGAACATCATCACTCCATGGTATCGCTCAATATGTTATACCTCTAATCATCGCCGATGTTATGGTTAATGATGATGAGCTCAGTGCAAACTTAAATCTTTTCAACACATTCTGTTTCAATGTGTTTTTCAACATAGTCCACGATCTGAAACCTCAAGCTTCTGTTTTAAGCTAACCTTTAAGCATTCTAATAATGTCCTTAACCAGGGTAAGATGTGTAAGTGCGTGGTCTTATCAACAGCTCCCTGCCACACATACCATCTCCACATAGCCCTATATTATACAGACGCTACTCATTATTACCACCATAGTCTTATGCTGGTTGAGTGCCTTTGTTGGTGGGAGATGAGAGCTCCCGTCTCATTCACAGGTTCAAATTGACCTAAAAACCCCATGCCAATGAGTTGCTGATTTCAAAAAGGTTCAAGGAACTGACGCTTACAGAAGTGACTCGATCATTTGCTGATGAGCTTCCATTCATCAAATCCACCAGGTGGAGACAGAGAGAGCTTAGTGGAGGCTACTCTAGTATCCCTTCATTACATCTCTCTGGATTTATAGGATATATCTTCCTATAACGTGGAGTATCCATAGCCTATTTTCAATCAGCATGTACAGGTCCATCTCAGCCTCGCTTTTGACATGCAGCGCACACTCTGGTGTTGTGTGTGTTTCCTGGGATAAATCTAGCAAAATGAGGCTAATGATACATAAATATATACACATACACACAGTTAAACACTTAATCCCCTAGATAATTACCCTGTATCATAAATACCTGACGCTACATCTAATTTGCACACATCACAGCCTCCGTATGCATTACCCTTCTCCTCCCATTGAAGGTTTCACTTTATCCCCTGCTCTCCCGTTGGAATATATTAGCGTTGGGACTTGAATGGGCGCCAGACTTCTGCAATGATGGGTGTCGTAGGGTAAAGTGTTGTGCGCTGTCTGTGAGATGCATAAAGCAGTAAAGCACACACACAAGCACATAAGCAAGAGGAGCATTAGCTCACAAGTCACACACTCACACATGCACACTTATGCATGAGCACACTTTATGTGCGCCCATAATATTATTATCACAGATTAACACTCTCGGCCATTGGCAGGTTTTTATTTTTTTCTCAAGTATGAATAACTAGTGCAATTAGTATTGTGTCCAGCATCATGAATATGTCAGCATTTTATTATTGGAAGATGGTGTGTGCGTGTGTGTGTGTGTGTGTGTGTGTGTGTGTGTGTGTGTGTGTGTGCGCGTGTGTGCGCGAGCGTGCGTGCATGCGTGCGTGCGTGCGTGCATGCTTCTGTGTGTGTGTTCTCTTGATTCGCTTGCCATAAACAGAAGATGCATGCATATATAACTAATATAAAAAGTGGTGTACGTGCAGGAAATGTTATCGGTTGTGGGGATTTTAATTTTCTGTTTTTGTTAGCAAGTAGGGAGACACATAATCAAGTGTAGGTAAAGGGGCGCGGGGCTGTGGGGAGGTAGAGGAGGGAAATCTAGCCCCAAACTGAAGGACGAAGATTTCCTGATTTCTGTAGGAAGCAAAGGGCCTTATAAAACTGATAATCGACTGATTCGTTAACCAGATCAGAAAGCCGGTATGATATTTATCCACGAAGTATACTAGGTAAAGACCAATATGTAATGCTTAGGCTGCGAAACCCAACTATTAATGCGTTGTCTGATGCTTATCTCTCTGGAAAGGTTTAATGTCGATCGGGTCGCTGATGAACTCCCCTAAGCAGGGAGTTCAGTTGTGTTTATACGGTTGGCTGCGGCCCTGGTGTCACTACGGTGATGTCAGGTAGTGTCAGGCATATCCATATGTAACGCCCGGGATTCGAACCCGGGTCTCCCGCATGGAAAGCCAACATCTTAACCATTAAGCAAAGGGAATTCCCGATAGCTCGGGGGAGATATTAGACTTTCAGGCCATCAGGCTGAGGTTGTGAACCACTCTGTTACACATATATGGAGCGGGCTATCTCAGTTATGCCCAAATCTGGGACTATGATGTCAGTCCTGGACGTTTTGGTTATCTCCATACATGGAGTTCCAGGAGAGATTCTATGATGTCAGACTTGGGGAGGTTGATTGTCTCCATCTATGGGGATCTCCATATATGGGAAGGTTAGGATCGAATAGGTCACTAAAGGTCCACCTTGCGGTGTTATCCATCTATGGCTAATACTGGCAAATATGCCCTGAATGTTCTTTACAGGCCTTATTTATTCAAAACAAGACCAGGAGACCTGGTTCTGCCAGACCCAGAATAAAATCCGACGTGTGTCCATATATGGTCGAAAAAGGGACAAGATGGACATACTTTTATGCCCATGTATGGACGAAAGGGGACTAAGCCTCATGTAGGCCGACCCCTTGGGTCTGGCAAAGACAATGGGCCCGATTCACTAAGCTGTTTACGCCCAGATTTTTTACGTAAAGGAATTTACACAACTTCCCAGTTTGGTAGTCTGATTCATTCATCTGCATGTCCAAAGGACATGCAGATTCCCCTCAGTAATCAATAAAGCTCTGATAAAAAATATTGGATATCCCAGCAGCATCATCTTTTTACCTCAGCTAAGGTGAGTGAGCGATTGTTCAGTAGAAAGGGCTTACATCATATCCATTCCAAGTTTTATTAACCTTTGGTCGTGAGGTTAAATTTGTTAACAAACTTCATATTTTCATTACACATGAGAGTCGGTTATTTACTTGATAAACGTTAAATCGCGCGAGGGACTCGCCATCTACAAGGTGTCATGCGATGCGTCCCGCTGCATTGTTAGCAATGTAGATCTGTCCATTTTGCAACATGATGACGTTTTTCATCTGACATTGGATTTTCCCGGTTGCCTTTTATGGTCTTAAATGGACCGTGGAAGAATGCAAATGATCTCCATGAGCACGCGCCTCTGACTGTCAGACAAAAATGAGGAACACATGTGATCCGCACATTTAAGGGATTTACCCGTTGGTGAATCGCACGGCAGTTTTTGCTTAGAGAAAATACACCCTCCTTTATAGTCACTTTATTTACACATTATTTACGACCAGATTAGTGAATCAGGCCCAATACCATTTCATCTACACTTTAAGTTAATAGATTGACATTACTCTCAACTAAGAACACCTCCAGCAAACTAAATTGTATAAAGTCAGTCCTGCTGGGATTTTTCCAGAGTGTGGGGATTTGGGAGAGAGGCGGCTCAAACACAGAAGTTGCTCCTGGCATGTCTCGCCTTTGTTGCTACGCAGCCGTTCTGTGAAGTGTTGAAAGGCATAGTTTTCCGCTCTGTGCGTTGGGTCATTTTCACCCGGATAAACTCAAGTGTCTCCTGAGTCCTGAGCTGTGAATTTCATCCCAGCCGGCTGAGTTTCATCCATATTTGACATGGACCTTAAGCAGTGAGGTCGCTAAACTGTGGCAATCTAGCCTGCGGTTGCAATTTAGACGGCACAGGAATAATCCATACCACACTATGTAGAGCGCAGGATGGGACACTTTTTGATGAATCTTACATGACAGAGGTGACACCTCTGAAGTGTCAGTGAGCAGTGCACGGCCACAGTGACTGAAGGGAGGGTACAGGTAGTACTTCCCCTCTGATACGTGTCTCTCTCCATTTGACATCCTCTCTCTCTCGCTCTATCTCTCTCTTTCGCTGTTTGACAGCTTGTCTCTCCTACTTCTCCTTTGTCCCCATTTCCATTCCAAATAAATGTCTAAATGTCTTAGTAAGTGTTCGTCTCTTTCCCTCCCCTCCTCTGCCTGCTTTTCTTCTTCTGTCTCCTTCCTTCTCTTCTCTTTTGCCTCGCTTTCCCACCGCACCACCTCTCTCTTCTTCCACATACTCACTGTATGTGTCACCCTCTCACGGTGCTGAACACGACAGGGGGCCCTCTGGTGGTGTAGCATTGTCTCTCCCCTTCTCTTCACTGCATTGATATTCTACTGATTTCTCTCTGCATACTGTAGTAGGGCCTACAGCATGCAGAGAGAAATAAGTTGCAGTAAAGTATATGGAATGTAAAAGTAGTGTACATACAGTAGTTATTGTGCTGGATTGCCACATATTGCAGTCATATACAATGTGTGGCAGCCAGGGGCGTCACGGCCATTCACTGTGCGTATACAACGCGACACCCTCACTCTCACAGATCCGTGATTTCATACCCCCCACTTTTTGCATTTTGCATTGCATTTTTTTGTTTATTAATTATTATTTTTTTAATAATAAATCTATACAATCTGGCAAAAATAAGAATTAAATAACCCTAACCGTAAAACCGAAATAAAGGAGAAAAAAAAAAGGAAAAAAACTAACAAAATCCGCCCAAAAATCGAACAAAAAACAAACCTATATACAGTAATTCAGTGGTTGAGTTGAGACCCGCAGGAGTCCCCCTACTTTTTCCCTCTACACCAACACCGAAAATAGCCGACCTACAAACTCACAATGCGTTGTGGACTGTGGTCCTCTGCGTTAATGTTACTCTTAGGGTGTCAAATAAGTGTTGGGGTTACCCGTAGCTTCCAACACTCTGAGTTAAATTAACACTGAGGATTTAACTGAGTGGACCCCCCACCCCCCATCCCTCTTTCTCTCTGTCTATCTCAGTCTCTCTGACTCTCTCTCTCTCTGTCTTTCCCTCTGACAATAAACTTCAGCCTTCTCTGTGCCATCGTTGTGCAGTATGGATTTTCACCCTCGTCAGATTTCGATTCCCTCCTGCAGAATAATATTAGATGTCAGAACGGGTCAGTGTCTGTGCTGCCTCTTTTATCACTCATTCACACGCACGTACATATGCACTCTACATGCACTCGTGCCCACACACCCACACACACGTTTACAGAGGAACATGCACATAGTCTCTGGACACACTCAGTCACATGGAGGTATGCAAGATTATGCATACAGCACACACACACACACACACACGTGCATACTGTACACGCATGCACACATGTGTGCGTGCGCGGGCACACACACACACACACACACACACACACACACACACACACACACACACACACACACACACACACACAAACACACACACAGTCTCACACACGCACGCACGCACAGGTCGAAGCATGTCACTGGCTAATATACCTGTCTCTCCCATTTCAGTCAGTGATCAAGGCAGTCAATATCCAGGAGGTGTTGCTTTCTCAGTTGTGATATCTCATCGACTCGATGTCACACATAATAGGAGAGAGACAAGTGCCGTATGTCACTGTTAGTCATCGTGCTCCTGACCTCCTTTTGAGGTAGCGTGATACTCCACCTTGATCCACGCCATTTGATCGCAGACATCCCAGACAATCACACAAGATTAAAGCCGCTGTAGTTCTTTATTGATGTTTTTTTTTTGTTGGTCTCTCTTTTTATTTCAGTGATGAACAGCAGAGCACAGCATGACATAGTATAGGCTGTCGGATGCTTTATTATAGCACATTATAGCTATTTATGAGATTAATGTGAATTTCACTTGTAATGTACAAAAAAATCGTAATGTAGTCTAAAATAAATGTATTTGTAATTGGCATACAAGAAAATAAAACATAGCAACTCAAAGACTTGAACCCTCTATACTTGGTCCCCTCCTTTATTCCCTTTACAAAATCGCTTTACCAAAAACAGCAACAACATATAATAGCTCATCATGTGAGCTTGTAGATCATCTATTTTTGCCAAGTGTTCGCCGCCAGAATAGGAACGCTATAGGGTTCTTAACAGGCATTGACAGTCCTGCAGGTCACAGGAAACCCTGTCTGATGATACATTAAGTCTTGCTCAACCAACCAACCAATTCAATACTTTCTCCAGCCTTCTGTGCTTTATTAAGCTATGTCTCAGAAGCTACAATGGTGTACTGGTGATTTACACCTGTCATGGTAGAAAAGCCCCGGAAACGAATTTTCTCCCACAATCAAACTGAGAGGAGATGTCCACAACGAAAGAAACATCCACTTTCACTGATAAAAACGTTTAGGAGTCTTTAATGTTCCAGCAGTCAGAAAAAACGGCCAGTTGGGATTTGTAATATATGACAGTCTTTCTCATGTATTCTACATGTAATTGGTTTTGTATTGTATATGATGTCATTCAATAATGAGACACAGCTGCATTCTTTCAACGATCAATGGGCTATACCGTATATGTCACTTCCGCTCAGCATAGTAATCAGAAACGCTGAAGAAAACCAACAGATCGAAACGTGTCCGTTTTTGTTAAAGGTATCATGACATTCATTTTCACTTTTTTTATTTTCAATGTTTTATTTGGGGTTTTATGACCTCAATTACACCCAAAAAACCTGAACTTAGAACATTCAGTGGATTTTCTGTGGTCTGGGGTTTTCTGAATAATTAGGCTGAAAAGTAATCTGAGCTTGGCCCTTCGACAGTGAGGTCACAGTCGATTAATCCCGCCCACTCTCCTCCTCGCCCCTCCCCTCCCCTATCCTTTCCTTTGGGGGGGGGCGGAGCAGAGGCGATGATTGACAGGCAAAATCCCTCACCAGCGACACCCGCAGGCAAAGATTTATTTTTTCATTGCAGTTGAAAAGGCTTTAGAAATGTGAGAGAAAAACACCTGCCATGGATCACTGGAATGGAATTTTCACTTAAAACTTTTTGTACACTTTTGAAGGACCAGGACAAAGACTTTGAATGTGGTGTAAAAGTGAATGTCATTAAACCTTTAACTGCTGCTGTGGAAGACACCTAAAATTAAAGACTCGAAAACTTTTTTTATCAGTGAGTGCAGATGTTTCTTTCTGCACCCAGTTTAACCTCAAAACTGCCCTTTTTAGTTGAGCTCCTTTGAAGTGAGGTGCAGAGATGTCAACATCTACAGCAGGTCAAACAGACCGCCAAGAGCAAAATTATGTAAAATTATATCGGTTGGAGATAACAAATTAATAAAAGTTAATACCCTGTGACCTGTCCATGAGAAATGTTGTCTACAAGATAGGCTTGGTACACTCTGAAGTATGCTTCCAGCGCACTGAAAGGCACTATGAAAGTAGAAATTCTCTACAGCTCTGACTCTCCAGCCATGTAAATGTCTGCTCCCTGTTTTAAACACTATACTTACTGTGCTGTAAGTGCCTTGAAACAGTTCACTGATGTCCAGCGATGATCCAAACAGAACCTGGCAGTATGTAATAATCTATCATGTAGTTCTAAGCCTTTTATTAGGGAGAAACTGATATTCTCTGTTTCGTTAGAAAAATACCACACCTTGCTGAAGGGTAAATGGTGTATTAACGCAAGAATGAAATGTGATGTGGTTTCACTGGTGAGGAGAGGGACCTGGTTAAAGCACACAACTCAGGGTGGGGGATATAGTCTCAGGAGCTGGCGGCCGTTGTGGTTCTGCTCTGCTGCAGTCGAGTCATAGTGGTTCTTTTCTGCACTCCTGTGGGTTCCTACAGTGAGGGAGGGGGTGCGAGAGGAGATGAGCAGAGAGCGAGGGGGACTGAGGAGAAAGGAGGAGGTTGGGGGGGAGGTAGAGGTTGAGAAGTAAAACAAACGGGTGAGTCATGCAATCGCAGGTGTATTAATGCAGTGGTGATTGCGAATGGCAAATGTCAGGGCTATATAGACTCTACATAGCCCTGACATTTGCCATTCGCAATCACCATGGTCTGAACTCCTGAACTTGCGTTACGTGTCGTGACACACAACAGTTTTGTTGGATAAAAGCATTTATCTATTGTCACGTGAGGGTTAGAATGCATGAAATAAACAAGATAACAATATTATGAAACCTTGCTCTGCTATGAATCAGAGAATCTTGGAGGTCTATAATAGAGAGATTTCAATAGCTACCAAGGATGAGGGAGAGTGGAGACAATTATTAGATTAATACAAATACACGCGCACACACACACACACACACACACACACACACACACACACACACACACACACACAGACACGGAGAGAAAGACATACATGCATAGCAAGCACATACTCATTTTACTGTACATATGACGGTACATCACCATGTATTTATTCAAACATGCAAGCACAGACATGGAGGGACACACCTGCACACCTTACTGTAGGTCCAGAGCTAAAGCGTGGCAGACGGCACTCCCAGTCACATTTTCGTGGCTGCTTGAAAGCTGATTTTACGTCAACATCTTTTGCAATATAAATTTAATTCAGCACGGCTTTTGCAAACATGTTTGCTCAAATCGAGGCACGGGGGGGGCTTAAACCTTTAGCTGCAGTGTCAATATAATTTATAATGACCTGTCAACTCTGACCTGAGCAATTGTAAAAACAACAGAGAGCTCATGTGGTTTACCGCTTTTGTATTTATTTGAACACACTTATCTAACAGAAAGTCAGAGAACAAGATGGTATTTAAATGCAAATCGAGTGGAGGGTTTGGGAGTAAACGCTCCATGTATGTTCATGGTTTATAGGATGAAGCATGCAAAGCCACGCGGCCCTATGCGGCCCATACACCTACAGTACGTCGCACCGCCGATCCAACCAATAGACCCCTTATCAGACAACGTCACACTGTTAAGAACCAGCATGCGTGTGCAGGCCGGCACCAAATGAACCCCACCGCTCATAAGATGCAATGTTAAAGTGGTCACTGCACTCACGCGTAAAAATGCATCCCATCAAACTTTCAGATGCTGTTTTTCTCACAGTATGGAGGAAGAATGCTTAGGATTTTTACTGTGATCTCTCGCTCTTGAAATATATAATCCTTGGTTTCTGTTGTGCTTGTGTGTAAACAATAATAGCAATTCAAAGCAGTTGTCCCCCAAACCCCACCTCCAGTGGCTGTCATAAGAACGGGGGGCGCGCTCTATGATCACGGCACCAGAGCTTGCTTGGCTCGCACAGCTGCAGCCCGTCAAGCAGGGGTGTGCCGAATTTCACCAAACGATACGATACGATATTTGGCTCACAACTTCGATACGATTTCGATACGATACGATACGCACTTTTTTTATTATGAAAAATATATGGGGGAGAAAAAAAGCAAATGCAAACAAATAATTCTGTTTTTGCATTATTCAGAAATGCGAACTTGTAGCTTTTCAGCTACAATAGCCGTTTTGAATCCAAATAGGGCAATAGTGTGACACCTGACCCGAAAAAGAAAAAAAAATGTTGTCACCCTTTTCACCTCGGGGCTGTTTGCATGCCTGATTATTATTATTATTGTAAAAAAATAATAATAATAATAATAATTTGAAAACGATATTTGTTTTTTTCAAAACGATACATATCGTCACGAAAACGTATCGCGATATATCGCGGGACGATATATCGGCACACCCCTACCGTCAAGCCTAATTTATGCTCCGTCCCGCGACGGTGTCGCACGCAGAGAACACGCCGAGAATAGCAGACCTCCAAGCTCACAACGGTCGCATCCGCAATGCGGTTGTGAGCTTGTATGTCAGCTATTCTCAGTGTGCAATACCGTTGCGCGATGAAGTATATATGTCTCGCTAGGGCGCACCCCATTGAATGAACTGAAACCAGCGCTCCCCAAAACAACAGGTTTGGGCATCTGTTGGGAATTGATTACATGAAACAGTCACCTGTGCGTCCAGTCTCAATGTTGGTAAACAAATAATCGGTCTATATGTCTGAGTCATAGTGTCGGGGGCTTTGTCAGAGTACCCGTTGTACCCATCTGTCTGTGTTCCGTTTGTGCCCATATATGGAGATGTCTATTTCTGTCTGTCTACTTGTCCATTTTATGCCAATACATGGAGATCCCTAATGTCATCAGTATCTGCCCATATATTGTAATGCCCATATATGGGCATATTGGTTGGATCGACGGTTCTGGACAACTGGATATTCGAACTACTCGACGGCGGGCATCGCACTGCCTCGAGCGAGTCCTTGCAGGTGCGCGCGCAGTTTAAAGTCGGACGGTCGGTCTCATATATGCACATGACCATATATGGGTATAGCGGTCGTATCTGTGGCTCTGGACCACGGGATCTCTGTATCTGTTAGTCCATGTCCCTTTTATGCCCATATATGGAGATCGCTGATGTCATCAGTATGTGCCCATATACTGTATGGGCATGTCCCCTTTTGTGCCCATATATGGAGCTGACTGATTTGTTTGCGCCTCATGCCATGACGACACATTGAGGTTAGACAACACACTCCAAATTTGGGCGTAGCTGAATTGGGAACTCCTTATATGGAGTCATAGTGACATGAGCCTGAAGATGTGGTCCGCCCGCCTGCCTGCCCACCGGCCAGTCTTTCCTTAAGCCAATTTTGATAATAGATAGGGGCCCCTCCCCCATCAAAATAAATAAATAAAAACATATTACAAATTTCACTTTCATTTTCCCCCAGAATATTATCACACTGAAATAGAACTGAACCCTAGAACTGATAAGGTCACCCCAATCAACAGAAGCATGGAAATTCCTCTTGCATTGGATCGCTTTGATAAAAGGCGTGTGTGTGTAAAAGAGAGAGAGAGTGGGAGAGATCGTGTGTGTTTGTCTGTGTGTGTGTGTGTGTGTGTGTGTGTGTGTGTGTGTGTCTGCGCGCGTGCGTGCGTGCGAGTAGGGTTTTCCTCATATTTCATTTATATACCATATCCACATTGCATAATCTATTTTGCCACCTGTTTTCTATCTATCTTACAGCCTCCATAGCAAGCACTGATGGTAATTTCTCTCTCTCTCTGTCTCTCACACACTCGCGCACACACACACACACACACACACACACGCACCTGTATTACATTTTCTCCCATAAGCCTATGGGTTCCCGTATCCCCCTACTCCCTGTGCTGATTTGTAGCAACGTCACAAATGATGACAAAGATTAGGCTCATTTGTACTCCCTGTCGTACAGTATGCGTAAGTTTTAACTCCTTCCTGTAACGATCCGCCTCACTTGCCATTTAAACGCCTCTCCGCCATCTCCATCTCCATCCGCCCACTCACCGTAATGACTGCAGATAAATGATAAAGATCACTGTCATTTCGTCTTCCCCGTCCTACCTACGTACTGTACATGTCTCCCTACTTACAATAAGGAGCTGATATAATGCAGCCCCATATACCTCCCTCCATTTACCATAATGACTTTTGCAGATGACGGCGTAGATTATGCCGATTTTCCCTTCCACCAGGTAGGGAACGACAGTAAATCACGCGAGGCCTCTTTAGACCCGCGCTCACTAGGTGTGTGAGAGCAGCGAGAAGCCTATCACGGCACTCTGGAGAACAGTCGACGATTGGAAGGGGAGAGGAGAGGATACACTGTGTGTGTGTGTGTGTGGGGGGGGGGGGGGGGGGGTAGCTGACACAGAGACGGGTGGACAGCCTTTAAATGCTGTGTTTTTTTTGTAGAACGTACACATATTTCTAGTGTATTCTCTTGTTTTCTTTTGCTTGGCTTCTCATTCCCTAATTAAAGAAAGAAGAAAAGAAATCACAGACAAAGACGATATAGAGACATACATCGTGGCAACACTATTTTGCTCTCTCTCTCTCTCTCTCTCTCTCTCTCTCTCTCTCTCTCTCACTCTCTTTATCTATATAAAACTTGGAAGTCTTCCTCCTGCCAATCAGACATGGTCAGGGAGTTGCCACGGTTACTGTGCAGGGTGGTTTGTGTGGTTGTGCAAGTCTGTATTGTGTGCTGTACTACATCAGAATCAGTTTGTGTAATGAGGAATTTGTGTCGGGGAGGTTGGCGCATCAAACTGATTTGAAATATTTACAGCTAGTGTTTACTCAAAATGTAAAAATAAGCATAAATCTATACTATAACAATGCACACCATACAGTGCACACTAGACTTCAGGAGCTGGTAGCAACATAGATGCATGGAGAAAGAAAGAAAGAAAGAAAGAAAGAAAGAAATATAAATTTTTCCACATGTTGAAATATAGCAGAATATACATGCCACAATGCACTTGGATGAATAAATAAATGAATTATTTCACTTGTATTGAGTACAAATCAAGTGTACTCGCACAGGCGGTAGCAGCATAAACATTCCTACACATACACTTGTTTATTTATGTACACCGTCCTGGGGGCCGTTAGGGGTGTGGTGGGGGCGGGGGGGGGGGGGGGAGAGAGCGAGAGAGAGAGAGAGAGAGAGAGAGGGGTGGAGAAAGACATTTTCTTGAACAGCAATTCACAGGTCTCCAGACAGCCTGAAGCAATGTGATCTCCTACACTGTTTGTACCCAGTGCAGTACATATACAGGACTATTATTTACCTCCCTTATTACTCTCTCTCTCTCTCTCTCTCTCTCTCTCTCTCTCTCTCTCTCTCTCTCTCTCTCTCTCTCTCTCTGGCTGTCTCAGTTATTATTTTTGATTGTACTTTTTTTTTTTGCTGATTTGCTGATGAAGTTGCTGTTAACCACCTTCAACCTGGCATCCATAGTTTGGCCATATTTTGGTCATTAGGAAAAATCCTTCAAGAGGAGGAAGGGATGGAGAAGGAGGACGATGGAGGATGGACAGGGAGAGGAGCAATAAGAAGTCCCTCAGAATTCTATGCCTAAAGGTTCCACAGTTGAGGATCTTGATATTTAACCCATTTAGACCGGGAAAGAGTCATTTTTAGATTTCTTTGGGCTATTCAAAAATAGCAGATCTACAAGCTCATAACGCTGCACCGAGTGCCACACTATGAGCTTGTATACAGTATCTGCTATTTTTGAGGAAAGAAATCGTGAAAATGTGTGCAAATCTTTGAATATATATATATACACTTTTAACTCAAATCTTTGCTTCTTGGGGTCCCTGGAACAAAATATTTTGAGATGGGGCCCGTGGCTAAATAGATGTCATTTTGGGGTCCTTGACATGAAAAAGTTTGAGAACCACTGATATATATATAGCAACATATATAGTAACTTTTTTTTTTAACTGTTAGGATTTAGAAGACATTTGTAGAATCCCCAGAAGCAAAGATTTTAGTTAAAAATGTTATATGTATATATTAAAAAATATGTATACTGTATATTCAAAGATTTGCCCAAATGTTCGTTTTTTTAACAAACAAAAAAAATTGCAGATCTACAAGCTCATAGCTTGTATATCTGCTAGATATTCTAGGAACCGCAAGCAAACTGACATACTAGCTCTTGATATATGATGGTGCCTGACCATTGAGGGCTGTGTAGGTGAGGAGGAGAATTTTTAATTTTATTCTGTTACCAGGAGCCAGTGCAGAGAGGCCAATGAAGCAGAGATATGATCAGTTTTTCTAGTTTCTGTCAGCAGCAGCAACAGCGTTCTTGACCAGATGGAGAGTCTTTAAGAGACTTATTAGGGCAATAATGACAATGAGTTATATAGCAATAATCCAGCCTGGAAGTAACAAATGTGTGATGTAGATTTTCTGTACCATTTTGAGACGGGATGTGCCTGACATCAAAGGTAACTCCCAGGTTCCTTACGGTGGCGCTGGAGGCCAGGGTAATGCCACACAGAGTCAGATTATCATGGGCCAATGTGTTTCTAAAGTGCTTAGGGCCAAGCACAATAACTTCGGTTTCGTCTGAGTTCAGAAGAAGGTGCTCTAGTTGTAGGTCTTCCAAGTCTTTTTACCTTTAGACATGCTTGAAGTTTACTACTAGCTGATTTGTTTCATCTGGCTTCATTGATACACCACTCTCTCTGTGTGCCCTGCCTCACCAGCTCAAAACCATCCAGTTTGATGGACTGTATGCCTAACACACTGCCCCGTCTACAGACATACCGTAGCGATATTCCTCTGCAATAACCCAGCTCCTGCTAAGACCAGAAAATGGCTCTCCCTCATTTTCTGTTTCACAGTGACGCAAATCACCCTGAAGGGAAAAAAGCGAAAGCTCTTTTCCCACAGAGTCTGAATAGCACATTACGATTCAACACAACGAACCCAAACTGCAAACACATTTCCCCGCTGTTACGATCGTCTGCCTGTGTGATGATGGCAGTGTTTTTGTATTGTGTGACCCAGACTTAAGGAGAGAGGAGATGAAAGCAGGGTGAGATGGCGGGAAGGAAGATGGAGGACGGAAAATGGGTTTAAATGTACACTAGATGTTAGTGCAGGAGCTGTGTGTGTGTGTGTGTGTGTGTGTGTGTGTGTGTGTGTGTGTGTGTGTGTGTGTGTGTGTGTGTGTGTGTGTGTGTGTGTGTGTGTGTGTGTGTGTGTGTGTGTGTGTGTGTGTGTGTGTGTGTGTGTGTGTGTGATGTTGAGTTGGATACATTCTCTGGCCTCTTCCAACTTTGTTGTTGATGTAGCCTACCTTTGGGATGGTTGCTGGGGGTTTGACAGAATGGCCAGAGAACAGATGAGGGAACGGCCGGGAGGGAAGTAGACAGGAACGATTTTTTGTAAAAAGTATGACAACACAGAGGGAAAAGAATATGCTATAATGTCCACAGGACAGTGGGGATAGTAGTGTTAGCTATAGACCTCAACAGTGACTGTCCATTTGTTTTGAACAGCCTAGGTTCTGGAAGTGAATTTTCAGAAAGTCCTTATAGCTGGATGTCTATTGGGAATGCATGCCCCCCTTGTTATGCAATACCCATTGTTCACATTGTCAGAGTACTTGGTGCAGAAAGAATTTTGATATACTCTATAGTTGACTACTGATGATGCGTCCCAAATTACAACCTAACCCCAGCTCCCTTGCATCCATCCATTCATCACCACGACGACACTCTCATGTATGTGCCTGCGCAAAGGCAATCTACATCTTATCCTGTGTTTCATAAACTAGTTGTTGACAGGAGAAAACCTTGTATGTTCAAAAACGTTATTCTTCGGGAAATTGAAAGGTTCCTGTGTTCCGATGCAATCAATGTAGTTATTATTTGCCCTCAAGATCTTGTTAATACTCATTGGTTAAACATTTCTAAAACCCACAGACAGACTTAACCACTTTCAAACTGGCGTGTATTGTTCATACATATTTTTAAGCGGGACCACAATAATATCCAGGGATGTGATATAAAAGTGTTTAATTTTTTTTTTTTTCATTTAGGCTCAACTTTAGCCACTTTTGCAATAGCTGTGCCCCTGACATTAGACATCCATCTAATTATCTGGCTACTGCGAGACAAGAATAGACGTTTCTCCTACGATTTCCTCTTGATGTTCATTCAAGGTCACATCCCTCTGCCTTGTAGTTTGTACCTCTGCAGCCCACCCAATTTCTTTCTTCTTTTTTATCCCTCCTCTCTCTCTCTCTCTCTCTCTCTCTCTCTCTCTCTCTCTCTCTCTCTCTCTCTCTCTCTCTCTCCCCCTCTCCCCTCTCCTTGTGGTTTGTCTCGTTTCTGACGGTAATCATTAAACAGCTAATAAGAAAATCAATGAAGTGCAGACATGGAAATGGCAATTAGAGAGCTGGGTTTCTTTCTATTTTTTTTACTTGTGTTTTACGTGTGTGTGTGTGTGTGTGTGTGTGTGTGTGTGTGTGTGTGTGTGTGTGTGTGTGTGTGTGTGTGTGTGTGTGTGTGTGTGTGCGCGTGCGTGCGTGCGTGTGTGCCCCTCACACACGCATGCATGTGTTCCTTTTCAGCAGAATTATGACTAATCTTCCGCAAATTACCGTTGGAATGATCCGAGACTGGCGGAGAGAACAGCCCCTACTGGGACACATCTATATCGCAAATGCTCTAATATATCAACATACTATTGATTGTGTAAATCGGCGAGAGAGGAGGTAAAAAAGAGAGCCGTGTGTTGTGGGGTGTATCCATCATGGATATTGTAGTACACTACATCAATGGGCTACAAAGGTATAATGAGTGTGGTAATGACTACATTTGTACCATAGGAACTTAACCCATTAAGACCGGGGACGCGTCTGCGTCATTTTAGATTTCTTTGGCTATTCAAAAATAGCAGATCTACAAGCTCGTAGCGCGGCACCGAGTGCCGCGCTACGAGCTTGTAGATCTGCTATTTTTGAAAAATTGTGAAAATGTGTGCAAATCTTTGAATATATATTTTTAAAGCTAACATTTGTAACTCAAATCTTTGCTTCTGGGGGGTCCCTGGAACAAAATATTTTGAGATGGGGGGTCCGCGACCAAATACATATAATTTTGGGGGTCCTTGACATGATAAAGTTTGAGAACCACTGATATAGCAACATAGGGTTTTTTTCAAAAAAAACTGTTAGGATTTAGAAGATATTTTGTAGAATTGTGTGTAGAATTGGCCTCAGGTCTTAATGGGTTAAGTGCTGCCGGGGTGCTATGAGCGGAGCGAGAAACCGCATAGGAATAGAGGATTAGAACGTGTCTTATCATCAGTCAGTCACTCACTAGAATACAGCTAAGTATATGGAGGCTCTCTTTAGTGATACGTCAACCCAGAGCATGTCTACTGTATCTCCAGTACATTTGCCACTGGAGGTTCTTTGCGCTGTACTTTACTACCTCTTTTCTGCAGTTGGATCGTTCCTCATTCGAGTAGGCGATCAATTGAATCCCAATCAACCGTGCACAAAAGGCATTAGTGAAATTAATCCCTGGCTCCGACTGGCTTTTTGAGGTTGTTGAATATTAACTGTTGCCTAGCAACAATGCCACATCCAATCAGTCACTCTTCTACTCTGAGATCCGTGAAAGACCTCTGGGGCTTGATCCTTTGTTGCTCGCGGTGCCGCACACTGAAAATAGCAGATCTTCAAGCGCGCACTTGTAGCTTGTAGATCTGATATTTTTGGTGCATGACACCGGCGCACAACCAATATAGATAATCCGTACCTGATTTATGTAAGCAAGTACTTATCTCCACGTCCAAATGCTTTAGGAAAAAAGTCTGTTATTTTCTTACCTTGGAGGGCCTTGGTGTTTTCAGCCTGGAAAAAAACACCCCGGTGGACACGGCCCCTTAATGTCCATTAAAACCCTATCAAATATTTCATGGTTATTAAAAAGACAGCAAGTGATTTGTGAATAGGCCAAAAAAAGAAAAGATGATTAATCCCTGTTTTTAATTTGTTTTGTAAAAAGCCTTTATTTCTATGGCTAATCCACCTATAGTGTTGTGGCTCACCGGCCTTCATCAGGGTGATTGCCAAAGAAAAGAAAATGTGTTCTGCGGTTTCCTGATTAAGGTTGATGATTAAAAGTAGCTGTCATGAACAGCTACTTTTAATGTATATACTTCGCGACTTACTTCTCCATTTACTCTTAACCCCCCTGTGGAGTCTAAATGGCTTTGTGGAGCTATTTTGACATACTCTATTTGGAATGCTTGTTAGCAACAAAGTGTAAACAGGAGCCTGTGTCATGTCGACCAGCAGCTGACTCTGGAGCTAATATTCTCTGTGGGACCACTGCAGGCACGAGAGAGGCAAATTATATATAGGCCTAACAACGCTGAACTTATGCTTGCCGTAAATAGCCGATAAACAAACTCAACGTGTTCCAACTTGAGTTGGGAAGTTTTTTTTAGGGCATAACATCTGCGCGCCACAAAGTATAAATTAGTCTTCACTCTTTAAGACAGTGCTGTGCCTATACTTCAGTGTGATAACTCTTTCTTACATCCCTGAAGTCCCGGTGCAATCTTGTGATGGATTGCCCAGAGCCAAACAAACAGCTTAAGATCAAATTTAGGCTCATCCACTGAGCCTGTTTCACATGCTGTCCTTGTCCTGATATGCCGAAACAAAACAAGCACAAGAACAGCTCAATTATTCACCCTCTCCCTCCTCAATAATTCATAGGCCTGTAACTCAAATCAAGCTCTAATAAGCCTGGGTTGTCAAGGATATATTTTTTGGCCTGTCATTTTAATTGTGTTTTTCATAGAGTTTGTTATGCAGTTAGCTACTTGCATTGTTGTCATTTATAATTGTGTAGAGAGGTGCTTGGGTCCAGGGACCCTCAGGGTTCATTGAGGGAGTTCCAATGGACCCTTACAGGCCTGTAACTCTGACAGTGTGCAATTGTAACCAAATGGACCCTCACAGGTCCTTGAAATTAACTAATTCACAGTTTTTCAGAATAGTCCGCAGCCAGTGACAGCGTTTTTGAATTTTTTTCACCTTTCAAGAGCCACAAAAAAATTCGATCGAGTGTCGCAAAAAACGGAGGAGTGTCTCTGCTTCCATCGGAGAATAAAAAGCGTGCCACCGCGACCCTCCATTCTTTATATTGGCTCTTGAAAATAGCTTGTTCTCGCCAAAAACGCTGAAAAAAAAACAAGAAAGCAGAGATTTTTTTTTCTTCAAAGTCCTTTAACATTAGATTAGACAGGCAACATTTGTTGTGTTCATGTTATTTCCGGGTATACTCTTTTCACCGGAAGTCATAGGATCACTCATAGGTTGGCGAACAGCGCCATCTAGCGTAAACACTGAAAACACTGTTTTGACGTCTTACACGTAATTGGCACCGTGGGCTTTGGAAGAAAATTACGTGTTGCACGTCATTGGCACTGAATGAGTTAAAAAGTTAAAGAACCAGTGGTGTAGAC
This sequence comes from Gymnoscopelus braueri, assembly GCF_963280865.1. NCBI lineage: Eukaryota > Metazoa > Chordata > Actinopteri > Myctophiformes > Myctophidae > Gymnoscopelus > Gymnoscopelus braueri. Next base: position 26,564,476 of record NC_137608.1, on the reverse strand, counting down.
TAGGGACATAAATGCACTGATCTGCAAGCTGCAGTCAGGGGTACGATATAAACAACCCAGATAAAAAATATATACTAAATATTTGATAGCCTATTTTAAGAATCAAAACATTTACAAAAGCGTTCACATCTAAACAATAAAATTCCAATCATTCATGCTCCCATGGATATTTATTCTATTATTACCACCACAGGTGACCTTTTGAGCATCTGGCGCTTCCTCATGAGCTAGACGCTCCAAGTGTCACCTTTGGTGGTAATAATTGAATACATATCCATGGGATCATGACCTAGTTTAAGCATCAAACCACACAAAAGACAAAAACATAATTTAAGAAATGGAAACATTAAATAACACAGCAAATAACACTACTCATGATAACTATATAGTAGGTAGAAATTAGAAATTCATTTACAACTGTTTTCTACACCAAAGAGCACACACATTTCATTAAGTTTTACTGAACCATGCTGTGCGGCCATGACTATTTGGTGCAGTGATGTGTGTGTAGCCTCATTGTGAATTCTAGATGATCTGAGGGCATTAGTTTGCTTCTGATTATTCTGTCAAGGCTTTTCCTAATGGAACACCTCCATTAATGAGGGCCCCGGCCTTAATGATGCACCCCCCACCACCACAGTCCACTTCTCTCAGCAAGACAACTCACCTTAATGAGCCAGAGGGCCGGAGAAGTATTTATGCTATTTATGTTAGCAAATTAAAAAGACGAACACGAACACACACACACACACACACACACACACACACACACACACACACACACACACACACACACACACACACACACACACACACACACACACACACACACACACACACACACACACACACAGAGAGAGAGAGAGCATAATCAGCTGTGGTGTAAGACTACACCAAGACTACACGCACAAATATAGAGGCAATTTTGACCAGATTAAACAAAGTGTGCGTAAAATATTGACATATTTTTTGTTTGACATATTTTTTGTTAGATTTTTGTACATTTACATGCATATATTATTAAAATAAAAAAAAATAAACAACAAAAAATGTGGTGTGCAGGCTATGTATACGGTAGCTACATACTGTAAAGTAATTAATCATTAACATCAGCTGCACACTGTAAAAGATTTTATTATTAAAATCTGAATCATTGCCTGTCTCTAAAGTACAAAATAGATTTTTCAACTAAAACCTTCCAAGGAGAATGCCATTTGCAAACCATATTCGTTTTTTCAGACGTTTTTTCAGATGTTGTTAAATTAATTGAAGTTCTTAAAATATAATTGTTAAGAACATTTAATTTAACAATTGGATGGATTTGACAGTTTGATGAAAAAAGCTAACATGAACCTTAAATCTACACACTTGTCTTAAATCACAATGAATCTTTCAAGGAAAGCTGAGGATTAGTTTAATTTGTGTAACTGACAGGAGAGATGGTCAGAGGAGCAGAGTTTGTACCACCAATGTTGCTACAAGGAGTGAAGAATGTATAGAGTTTCTCAGTGAAGGTGCAACCAGTGAAAGAGTAGAGATGAACTCTGGCCTCCACATCATAAAAAGAGACCAGACCCTCCTCATAATCCACAAACACTCCCACTTTCTGGAGCTTCTCTCTTACAGTGAGGAGGACAGGAGGGTCAGCAGCCTTGTACTCATTTCCTTTCCTCAGCCCTATAGTCCAGTAACCCTTGTTCGGGGTCAATGTGAATACTCCCTGCCTGTCAATGGACTCTCTGGCCACACCTAATTCCCAGTTAGTCTTCCCTTTAACTTGAATCTCATAGTAAAACCTTCCTGAGGAGAAACTTTGTTTTCCTAAGACAGAATAAGCATTAGAGAATCTCTCTGTGTTGGCTGGAAGGTTCTTCTTTACATCTCCATGACTCACTTGTTTTCCATCCTCAGACAGGATGAGATTGCACTGTGCTGTATCAGGGTCCAGAGTTACCTCCACTGCATATTGCTGGATCCTCCTCAGCTCAGCATCACACAGCTTCTTCATCTCTTTACTGAGTGTCTTCTCCAGCTGAGCCACAGCTGTCCTCACAGTCCCCACATATGAAGACTGATGGACATTGACCTTTGACCAGTCCTTGGTGGGTGGAGGGATGTTGATGGATGTGAAGTTCTGGAGGAAGTGGAGGTGGTCTTCAGTGTGTGAGAGCTGCTTCAGCTCAGACCTTCTCTTATTTAACTCAGTGATTTCCTGTTCCAGCTCTTTAATGAAGCCTTCAGCCTGTTTCTGTGTTTCTTTCTGCTTCTCTTCAATCACATCAATGAGCTCAGCCTGGCTTCTCTCAATACAGCTCACCAGAGCAGTGAAGACCTGCACACTGTCTGCTATCTCTCTGTCTGCATATTTCTTGCTGAGCTCTACTGAGCGTTTGACCCACTGAATCTTCTCTTGTCTCTCCTGGATCATCTGCTGAACTTCAGCCTCTGTTTTTCCCAGCTCTGCCTTCTTTCCTTCATATTCCTCTTTCAGAGATACAGTTTGATGTGACTTGTGGTCTGACTCAGTGCAGAACTGACAAACACACATGTGGTCAGTCTTACAGAACAGCTCCAGAGGTCTGTCATGTTTCTTACACATAATGTCTTCCAGGTTCTTTACAGGGTCGATTAGTTTGTGTCGTTTTAACGCTGTGACTCTCTGATGAGGCTCCAGGTGAGTCTCACAGTAGGACGTCAGACACACCAGACAGGACTTAAGAGCCTTGAGCTTGGTCTCAGTGCAGACGTCACATGACACTTCATCTGGTTTAGCAGGTTCTTGGATCGTGTTGGATGTATTTTTCAGCTGCTTTGACTTCCTGAACTGATCAACCATCTCAGAAATGAAAGTATTGACAAAGATCTCTGGTCTTTTATAGAACCCTTTGTTACACAGTGGACACAGACATACATCTTTAGTGTCCCAGTAATGTGTGATGCAGGTTTTGCAGTAGTTGTGTCCACATGGAGTGGTGATTGGATCAGTGAACACATCCAGACAGATAGAACACAGGAACTGCTCTTCAGACAGGAGACTGCTGGCAGATGCCATTTATACACACTGAGAACAAAAGTGAAAGTCAAGTCAGTTGTATTTGTATAGCACATTTCATACCAGTTAGACTTAATGCACTTCACATAAAAAAACTATTATAACCAAAGAACAGCGACCCAACTTGCAGAACTCACGCACGCACGCACACTCGCGCACGCGCGCACACACACACACACACACACACACACACACACACACACACACACACACACACACACACACACACACACACACACACACACACACAATTTAGAGTCAAATGTTGTTCTTAAAGATACTTATTATTTATACCAAAACCCTTATCAAGCTAGTATACTTAATTTTTGTATTGTATTGTGAATCAATGCAAACACACTTTGACTTAACCTCACTGAAACACTTCATTGAGACAATTATGTAGAAGCACATAAAATAAGAACCACAGCAAATTATAAAAAGATGCGTTTTTGGTCTGTAATCTGTGCAGAAAAGCTTATGTAGCCTATGCTCACCTGTCAATGTCTGTAACTCCTTTCTGTTTATTAAGAATGCTGTTGATTTGAAGTGAAGTTGTTAAAAGAGAACTTAGTCACATTGCTGTGGTTTTTACTTTAGCTTTTGATACGTCATTGAGGTTATGCAACAGCAGCAGCTAACCCTTAACTCGTGTCTTCTTTCATGATGTGGCAAAGTGCAGATAAAATGCAGAACTCACGCACGCACGTACGCACGCACGCTCGCGCACATGCACACACACGCACACACACACACACACACACACACACACACACACACACACACACACACACACACACAATTTAGAGTCAAATGTTGTTCTTAAAGATACTTCTTATTTATACCAAAACCCTTATCAAGCTAGTATACTTAATATTTGTATTGTATTGTGAATCAATGCAAACACACTTTGACTTAACCTCACTGAAACACTTCATTGAGACAATTATGTAGAAGCACATAAAATAAGAACCACGGCAAATTATAAAAAGATGCGTTTTTGGTCTGTAATCTGTGCAGAAAAGCTTATGTAGCCTATGCTCACCTGTCAATGTCTGTAACTCCTTTCTGTTTATTAAGAATGCTGTTGATTTGAAGTGAAGTTGTTAAAAGAGAACTTAGTCACATTGCTGTGGTTTTTACTTTAGCTTTTGATACGTCATTGAGGTTATGCAACAGCAGCAGCTAACCCTTAACTTGTGTCTTCTTTCATGATGTGGCAAAGTGCAGATAAAATGCAGAACGCACACACACACACACACACACACACACACACACACACACACACACACACAGACAGACAGACAGACAGAGAATATAGAGCTTTAACTTTTTTGCCCTCATACAAAAACAACTTAACCCATTTAACTCAATTAATAGAGACCATAAATGAAGAGAGAGAAAGGACAAGGAATAAAAAACTGTATGGAGGCAAGTTGCAGAAAGTAGATTTTTGATAGACAATGCTATAAATTTGGGGGGAACTTCAACACAGTGAGGAGATGAAAGATGCACCCATGAACGTGGAGGCTGATTCAGTTTCAATAATAGACTGTAAAAAAAATGGACAGCGTTACGCCCATAGACTCTACAAATGAAACCTATTCTTTCTATATCCGGTCGGAAACATTTACTCTGCAATGAATGCTATTGGTTGGGACCAGAACAGGGGTGGAGAATCAATGCTATTGGTTGTGTAGCTTGTCATTCAAAATCATCACAAAGTAGCCACGCCCCTCCTACAGCATACCCTACTTTATCATCAATTTTAAAATAAATGGGACCATGATTTACCAAAATGCGTATCATGGTGATTGAAAGATTACTTTAATCTAGCGACTGGAAGCATGTAGTATTTATGACAATGTTTATTAAGGTAATAAAATCAAGTGTAAAGATCGGCAAAAACCCATCCAACCCATCCTAATTGCTTCTGACACCAGCAGGGGTGAAACAGCGAGACTTCATATGAACTCTCACTTCCTATATAGCCTCAATTTACAACCAGGATGCTAGCCCCTTGGTTTCAATATATTTAAGCCAACAATTAAAGCCGTGTTGTTATTGAAGTGCTCTTTGTTCCGAGACTAAATAAGGCAGAGATGCACCTAGATACTACTAGCTACCAGGCAAATGGGAAATTAAAGTGCAGTCACATACTGGTTGAGAGAGAAATATTCCGCAAAGCACACAAAGCAATTACATCTCCTTAATAAGAAGTCAGATAGTCAGAGAGAGAAGCTGCCAAAGTCAGACTACGGCATAAATCGAGCATGGAAATGTCTATACAGGAGAAAGGGAAAGGAGATAAACAGCCTGGTTAACCCATTCAATCCGGGAACGCATCTGTGTCATTTTAGATTTCTTTGGCTATTCAAAAATAGCAGATATACAAGCTCATTGCAACTTTTGAACAATCTTGAAAAGTTTTACAAATCTTTGAATGTATATATTTTTAAAGCCAACATTTGTAACTCAAATCTTTGCTTCTGGGGGGTCCCTGGAACAAAACAATTTGAGATCGGGGTCTGCAGCCATATACATATCTGAAAATGTTTTCTAATTCCTAACGGTATGTTGCTATATCAGTGGTGCTCCAACTTTTCCATGTCAAGGACCCCCCAAATGATATGCAGTTGGCCGTGGACCCCCATCTTAAAATGTTTGGTTCCAGGGACCCCCAGAAGCAAAGATTTGACTTACAAAATGTTTGCTTTAAAAAATATATATTTTCAAAGATTTGCACGCATTTTCCAAGAAAAAAAAAAATGCAGATACACAAGCTCATAGCGTGCGCTATGAGCTTGTATATCTGCTATTTTTGAATAGCCAAAGAAATCTTAAAATGACACAGATGCGTTCCAGGTCTTAATGGATTAAAGCACATTTTTCATCACTTGGCTCCGGTGCATCGCATCCACAACGCCCATCCATCCAAAACCCAATCATTAGATTTCACATCTATATTTCAGGAGTGCAAGTCAAGATCACCTCACCTTCCCACAACTTTGTTTCATTTGGACAGGCTGCCGCTGCAAGTTCAATTAATGGGACGGTAGATAAATTAGGAAACTGAGGAGGAGGGGTAGAAGGAGGTGCATTGTGAAAAGGGGATATAAGTTGTTTATTTGAAGGGAGAGCTGGTTACGGTTTATTCCCCTTACCCTACCCGTCTTTTTTATTGTTCACCTCAACCTGCCACCCCATCTATTTCTCATTCATCTTTTTGCTCCTCCCATCCACTCTTACCACCTTCTCTCCTCAGTTTGCCTCATCCTCCCGCACGCTCTCTCTCTCCCCACTCATCTTTTCTCCTCATTCTTTGTAGTAACATCCCTACTAATTTCTCCTCTCTTGTCTTTTTTCTTCTTTTCTCGTTTCTCTCCTTCTCCTCCTATTCTCTTTTCTCTTCCCGCTCTCTGTCCCCATCTTCTCTTTTCTCCTCCCTCTCTCTGTCCTCATCTCTCCTCTCTTTTCTTTCCTCTTCTCTCTCTCTGCCCTCCTCTCCCTCTCCTCCTCATCTCATCCATCCGCTCTTTTCCCTCCCATCCAGTCAGGGAGGAGAGGTGTATAGGTGTGTATCATTTCTCACCTGTCCTCTGTCCCTCCCCCTTCCCTCCCTCTCACCTCCTTGTATTCTCATTCTCATGAGACGCACACACACACACACACACACACACACACACACACACACACACACACACACACACACACACACACACACACACACACACAGTGTGTGTGTGTCGTTATCTCTGTCTGAGAAGAGAGGAGGTGGCTGAGAGCCAGAGACTAATGGACTTTTAGAAAACACAGACCACCATGTATTGGAGGGGGGGGGAGAGAGAGGGAGAGAGAGAAGGTTGGAGTAGGGTGGTCGTCTGGGTGGAGGGAGAGAGAATGAAGGAGGAACATGGAAAGAGATATGTGGTAAAGAGTGTTAGTGAAAGGTGAACGAATGTCAGAGGTTAAGACAGTAGAGGGGAAAATAATAGGAGGGGCTAGATGGAGGGAGAAGAGCAAGAGAAGAGAAAAACAAATGGAGAGAAAGAAAGCCATCAGTTGTTGCCCAGAGGCTTGGCCGGTGGAATAACTTGAGCTGTAAGGTCACATCTCATCTCTGACAAGCAGTGTGAAGGCCATAAAGAGTCACACACACACACACACACACACACACACACACACACGCGCACACACACACACACACACACACACACGCACACACACACACACACACACACACACACGCACACACACACACACGCACACGCACACACACACACACACACACACACACACACACACACACACACACACTTCCATTGGTTAGGGCAGAGATCATTTCAACTCAGTCTCTACCCCCACAGATGTGAGGTGGACTTGGAAATGCACCTCTGATTGCCCAGTGGATTCCATCAATGACAAACATTCTTACCCACTCTCAAGTTCAAGAGCTCACCATAAAGTCTGTGAGGGAATATATATGTGGATCTGGATGTTAGGATTCAGCACAAGTGTTGAACCTCTGGACAGACTGTTGTCAGCCATAGTTATTAGATAAAAAAAACACCCTGCAAGCCCTTAGAGCAAGGGTGGGCAACCTTTTCAGGCACAAGATCACCCAGTGCCAATCATCATTGCTTTTACATTATTTTTAAAGGCTACTAATTAGGATACAATACAAGCATAAATAAATAAATAATTTAACAATACGTCTCAACAATGTTTTTTCAATCATTAAAATTAAATTAAAAATTGCATCAAACAATATTGAAAGGACTTTTAAAATACTGATGATAGCACATGGCCATGTTTCATAATATACATCACTATCACTACATCACTACATGTATTCGTCACTCAGAAATCAAGGAGGCAGTAGTTATCAAAAGGTTTATTTGACACAGGACATCAGAATAAATATATTGCACTGCTATTCTGTAAAAATGTAAAATTGAATTAAATCCCTGAAAGCAACACTCTCCTTGGATATCTCACCAAGCTTTTTACTAATGTTTCGTGTAAATATGAGACATACGATAGGAGGCTGCAGTGATCACATTAAATTTGTGAAAACAAGACTGTTGATGTTGATTTCAACTCCTTCACCTTTCTTTTTGTCACTTCACTGTTGGCTGGAAATGATTTGTAGTTTTTCCAGAAAGTGTCGTTCCAAGTTCCACTTCTTCACCACTGTTGTTACAGATGAGACAGATACATTTAGCATTTGACATGAAGACAAAAATAATCATCTTCCCATTCTGCGTGGAAATGGTATATATTCTGTCTCTTGGCATCTCTTCCCAAAATGATTCTTAATACTAGTTTCTCTAGTGGTTTCTCGTCTCATAAAATGTGGTTGAAATTAGTTATTTTTTATCTTTATTTGTACTGGTGAAATACCACTGAGATACAAGATCTCTTAGGAGGGATCCCTATTCAGGGCACCAGAAGTACATAAAGTTACAACTTACAAAACACATTTACATAAAAAAAACATTTAAAATAATTTAAGAGTACAACAATGGCATAAGGCAAGACTAATAGCACCAATAGAAGCATACGATACTCTACATTTTAGAGTTTAAAACCATTTGCTAGGGAAGGTCAGGTGCACTTTCCGATGGAGTCTGCCATCAAATCAGACTTTTAAAAGACCTAAGCAAGATCAGTTCCTTAAAGGGATACTTCACTTTCGGGTCAGGGAAACATTTAAAAAATATATTAAAAATAAATGAAAAAAGTAATGGAAAATTCATGGCCCCCTCACGCATTAGAGTGTCCTACTAATGTGTGAGGGGGCCTTTATTTTGCCATAACTTCTTTCATTTTTTTAAAATATTTTTTTTTAATGTTTATTTTATGTGAAAGTGAAGTATCCCTTTAAGCTTCAGCCTACTAAACATCTAGTACACTAGGAACATTGATATGCTGACAGGGGCATTGCTCTTTGCTAATATACTGTACAGTGCGCCTCCCCCCTCATATGATTCGTTGAGATTTAGCGAGCCTGAGTGTGATTGGATGGTGCACGGTGTGAATGGTTGTTTTTGTCTGAGTTAGATTTTTGCTCTGCGGTCGACTCAATAGCTCAAGGTCGACCGGTTGATGGAAAAGACATGGTTGACCACCTCTGACTGTGCACAGCCTCTAAGGCCGGACATTTTGGCTAAAGAGTGCCGCCAGAGTAAAAGCCATGTGATCACCCAAGTCAGTAGGGTTCATCCTGGAATCTGCCTATTAGAATATGAGATATAGGCCCTGACCGCTGGCGTAGCAGTCTGGCCAGCAAGGCTCAATGTAGCCTGACAGCGCGTCGCTGGTTCGAGTCCATATACCGACGGCCTTTGCTGCATGTCACTCCCCATTTCCTGTCAACCTACTATACTATCAATAAAGGCATAAAAAGCCCCCCCCAAAAAAAAATGTTTTTAACATGAGATATATATATATATATATATATTTTGTACAAACTTAATATTTTGGCCAGAAAAAGAAATTGAATAAAAAATATAAGGTTAGGATTTAGAAGGTGTTTTTAGAATCGGCCTAAATGGGTGAAGACTTTGCACTTTGATGTCAACTTTCCCAACATCAGCTTTGTTGACGCCACTTGTGCGGCAGCAAATCTTCTCCCGATTAGAAAAGTCTTTCCAAATTGCTAATTGCTTTGGAATAAATTGCAAATGCTGCAAATACCTCCTTCTGTTTTAATTCTGTTTTGAAGTGTGAGAGGGTTGGGGTGTATGCAGTGTTTACCTATCTGTGTCTGCCAAGGGGTTTGTGTGTCTGTCTATCAGTCACTGTTTTATCTTCTTGTCTTCATTTCCCTCCCGCTGTTCCAATTAAAACTCCCCCAAAGCAGTCTGCGTGGGTAGCATATTAACATACTGTATGTGATAGGTGGTTGTTGTTTTTTGTGTACCATTAACATACAAATATTCTATACGAAGGCCGATGCCTCAAGGTAAACTTTCATCCTAGCAGGGCTTTCACCCAAAAGATCAATCTCCAGTGCGCGACATGACGATTTTTACTTTTCCCCCACCAAATTATTTTCTTGGCATCTCTGTAATCTCCATTTTACACCAAAACTCCCCTGAAACCGATGCTGGTCAAATTAATTTAGGAAGGGTGATGTCTCGCCAGCTAGGAGAAAAACTCCTGCTGATGTATTGTTTTTTGTCCTAAAGCTTTGGTATCTACCAAATTAAATTGACTAAAGTCATTGTCCTAAGTACTACTTTAGTTTACAGCAGGCATTAGTAGTAGCTCTGTCTGTCTGTCTATCTGCCTGTCTCTCTATCTGTCTGGCTGGCTGTCTAGCTGTCATGCCACAAGCACACAACGCACCCAATGTGAAAAACTGTCCAGAATGCTATTGAGTTGTCACAGTCTGTGACGCTTTTCGCTTGAAATTGCCTGAATCTTATTCAGAGCAAAGGTTGTTTAGACAGCACTGACGCAACCGCGTAAGAATGAATGGAAAAACACACAACAAAAACAAAAAGATAAATATATATTCTGAGGGTTGGGACGTCGGCAGCCAACATCATTGCACGCCATCACCGAGAGAAAGCAAGGAGGAAGGCTCAAAGAAGCACACAGTTTCAGTCATGGCACAGGAAAGAGAGAGAGATGGGGGGGGGGGTTGACTTTGGCCCACGTCTACTGAAGACAGGTTTACTGAAAATCCAACTCAAAGCAGTGAGAGGTAGAAGTTCCATGTGAAAACAGTGTGCCAGAATGGTGACAAGGGAAGGGGACCGCCTGCAGGCGTGGGGGTGAGGGAGGGTAGATGCCTGCTGGGACACACAAGAGTGTCTGAGCAAAAATTTTACCAGACTTGGAGCAGGTTAGTCAGTGCCTTATGATATAAAGGACTTTTTCTTTCTTTAAAAACTTATTTTTTTTATCCACATCTCCAGATTCAACCACATTTCTAACCCACATTCTTAAAATATAAATTCCCCTTTTCCTGGAGGAAATAATGGTGAGCCAAAGCCCTTAATGCAGAAAATAGTTTAAAACAAGTTGATGCCTCTGCTTTTGAAGCCCAATCACCCTTTATTAAGCCTCCCCACGAGAACTGAAAGAATAAACTGTGTGTGTGTGTGTGTGTGTGTGTGTGTGTGTGTGTGTGTGTGTGTGTGTGTGTGTGTGTGTGTGTGTGTGTGTGTGTGTGTGTGTGTGCGCGCGTGCGTGCATTCTTGTGTGTTTTATAGCTCTGACTTTTAATAAAACAGAGTTCACAGGGTCTTTGAAATTGATTTATTTTTTTATAATGGTTTTATCATGCTGAAACCTCTTCCTTTGCAGGATCGATAGATAAAAAGGCTTTTTTAGATTGTACTTTGCTTCGGGCATCTGAGAAACGAGGCAGACGCCACATAATCAACTTGTTGTTGGCTGTCGGTCTCCTGCTCCTTGGCAACTTTCAGAACTCACTTACTGTTTCCTTGTTCAATATCACTCGCTCTATTTCTTGTTTCCTTCTGTTCCATCTCGTTATGTCTCCCTCTCGCTCTTTCTTTGTGAAGTCCTGGAACTCTCTCTCTCTCTCTCTCAAAGCAACCAAGTAGCTTAAATGCAAAATAAATATGTTTATTCAATGTCTGACCTCTTACTTTCCAGAAATAATTGGTTCCTCTTATAGTTTGGGTGCATGTGTTTGTGAGAAGGCACAAATAATGCCTCTTATGGCAGCAGTAATTTTTTTCTGAACAGTTCTCAAAAAAATCTGTCCGTCTGTCTGTCTGTCTGTCTGTCTGTCTGTCTGTCTGTCTGTCTGTCTGTCTGTCTGTCTGTCTGTCTGTCTGTCAAAAATAAAAGGAGAAGAGTTTAGAGAGGCCTCGGTTTCCAAAAGGTACGCCCGGAGCACATGCTCTCCCTACTAAGTCATGCAATTGTTATAAACCCCTTCTTCACAAATACAAGAGAAATAGGGCCTTTTTTGGATTTTGTATCCAACCGCTTTGAATAAAACATCAATGTTTGTTTGTAAGATTTATTTCCCCCTTCTAGCGAGGTGGGGTAGATTGCTAAGGTGGGTGGTGCAAAGCTTTAGTAATTTTAAATGCACAAGAAACATTGCCTCCCTCTGTTCCTCTGACAGCAGCATGCGGTTTAATGACACATTGTGTCTTGCCTCCTCTCACAGCAACAGCCACCAAACCTGTTCTGAAATAATATTTATGATCACATTTATCTGTATTGTGCAGGATGCTATATATACCATGCCATATTATTCTTCGCTGTCTACCATTTCTCAGACATGCGCTCGAAGCCCGTTAGCATCCTGGACTGTGATTAATTAAGTTTTCCTGGTCCATGTCATTTTGCAATATACCAGGTTTAACTGCATTTGGTTTTATTTTGATCAACTATACTGTAAACAGTGGCTGGTTTTCCTTTCATGATACTTTCACAGAAGGAATCATTTTCTGTCCATCTTTATTGAAATGTCTCTAATCTATCTGAAGCAGCAGTTGCCGTCCAATGATGGCTTCCTAACTGTATGTCACATTGCTTGCAGAAAATGGACCTGGATATACTGTACATGAAGCCATTGTTTGAAATGGCTTCTCGTTATGTTTGGTTTTGTTTGTTTGTTTTTTACCATACAGTATTAGTCCCTCGGGAGAAATTCAGTTTTCGGCTTCACCCAGCTGTCGGCTGCTCAGTTGGTTATGATTAGCGCTTGCGGGGGCATAATAACCATGCTACCGAGCCTTAAGTGTCTTCAGGGACATTTCCACACATAGACCGGGGGCTGGAAAGCGAACCGGTGAACTTCTTATTACCAGACCCAGTGAGTACAGCGGCCCCATAAATGATGCACTGTGGCATGCAGTGAAAACATATTAAGGTTTCTGGGATGGCTTCTAGCCATACTGCAACCAGATCCTGTTTCTACTAATCTGTCAGTCCAAGGCCAGACATCAAACCACTGGGGTGGCATTTGTAGAACTATCTAAAACAAATACTGTCCTGATATCGGGTCAGCTTGCATTGTAAAGCACAGTTAAGTTTAGGTGATGTGACTTGACTAGCTACCCTTAATCAGTAGTAGTATCTATTTATAGATGGTTTATGAATATGGGGCCTAGCTAATTTTTGAAGATTTTCGCTTATAATGCTATGCCCAAAATAGGTACAGCAGGTTGAAAGTGGTTAAATAGATGCTACAGTACAGTAGGTACTGTACGTTGTTTACTTGTAAATCCTATTTGTTGAACATCCTTGTTCTCCTAGAACTAATTCTATGACCAATTACTCTGTTGTTTGACAAATGTGCATGGCACTTACTCCAACTTTTCACTTTGTAAGTCACTGGATAAATTGTGAATTCTCTTAGTTATGCATTTCACATGTTGCTGCTCACTAGGAACAAGTGACAAAAGCCCGTAGAATTGGATGAACTCTTAATGTTCTCCAGTAGCATAGATGGAATGGGCACTTAGTCATTAGCTGCATGTGAGGAAATTAATTCAGACATGTGCAACCATGGAGAGAGAGAAAAAAAAGAAGTGTGAGTCATACATACACACAACTTCATTATGGAAAATAAAAAGGATAACAATAGATGAAAAGCCCCAAAAAGTACAGAAATAATAGTTTCCTGCCAGATCTTATTAAGGATGGCATCTTAGCTTTGGCTCAGTGATCCATCCTGGATGATCCTGCTCTCCAACATCTGTCTCCAATTACTCTCCTCCTTCACTATCACATCTCTCATCAGCTTAACTGGGTCTAAGCAATGATTTGCATACGGCGTGGCAATAGGCGATTAATTTCTTTCATTTTTTCTTTTTTGTTGTTGTTGTTGTTCATATTTCCCGGAGAAAGAAAGCCGATTAATGACAGCTGAGGGCTAATTAAACAACATGGAAAAAAGACAGAGAGCGGAGATGAAGAACTTGTCATATTGAGTTGTTTGTGGATAGCTGGGGCTCTTGCCACCAGAGCAGCAACCAAGCAGGACAGAACACCACATGCATGTGGGAACTGTGCCACATGTATGCCAGGCTCTCATCCTGTTGGATTTCCGGTGCATTGTGGGAAATGGGCATTGCATTTGTGCACTATAATGCAAACTTAATGCATAATCACACATACTGATGATTTTTGTTGTATCAATTCTATAGCTTAGTTTCTCAAATTTAAGACGGCATAAACATGCCAGCCAGGGCAATGGTTGATTTAAATATTAACTAGCTCATTTTGAATACAAGTTGCAGAATAAAGACCTAAAGGCCTTGATACATATCTGTGCTACAGAATAGATACATAATGAATAGTAAAATACAAAACAGGAGATGTCAATCAGTCGCTGTACATTATGCCTCTTATAACAGTTTCTTAAAAGAATTATCAATAATTTGACTGTAAATGTTTCATTAGATTTTTTATATTTTATAAGACACTTCTTCCATAGCAATGTACGGTAAATAGAGATGCCTCGATTTATCTAACAAAACCGAGTATTCAGCAAGCCCTTTAATAAAACATTTTCTCCCTCCCCATGTAAAGCGACTTTGAGTACCTAGAAAAGTGCTATATAAATATTAGATGCTATTATTATTATTATCATTAGCAATATTAATATTAATATTAATATCATCATTATCATTATTATTATTATTATTATTATTATTATTATATTGTACCAAGGGGTTGGTGGCTGAGGCGAGGCTGTCCAGCCTGCCTTGGAGTATATAATTATGTTATTGTTTTGTTATTGTGTATTTGCATCATTATATTCCATTCATTGTGATTAATCTTGTTGATTGTGTTCATTCAATCTGTCAGGCGCACATGGAAGGACTCAGAATGCAGACACAGAAGGCACTGAAAACAGGCTTTATTCACAAAAACTTCCAAGGCAGGCAAGGGGCAGGCAAAGAATAATCAGTGGAAAGCGGGGGTCGAATCCAGGGGGGGCAGTCAACGAGGGCGAAGGTACAGGCAGGGACTGGGCAAAAACGAGGTCTAGGGGACAAAGCAGAGATCAGAAAAACAGCAAAAACTTGGCTTGAAAACTAGGCTCTAGTACAATGCTTGCAGCTTGAAAACAAGACAATCTGGCAGAGGGCTGCCGAGAGGCTGGGCCTTAAATACTGTGGGCATGATTGGAGGTGAGTGTATGCAGGTGGTCACACTGATCCAGACACACCCACACCCACTCCTAGGTCAGACTGTGACAGTACCCCTCCCTCTACGGACGCCTCCTGGCGTCCCATCCAAGGCACCGGGGTTGTCACGGAGAAAGTCACTGATGAGGGAGGGATCCACGACAAACCTGGACGGAATCCAACTCCGCTCCTCAGGTCCAAAGCCCTCCCAGTCAGCAAGGTACTGGAAGCCCCTGCCCCTGCGGCGAACTTTCAATAACCTCCTGACCGTAAACACCTCTCCACCATCGATGACCCTGGGAGGCGGAGGGGGCTTGGAGGGAGGGGAGAGAGGGCTGAGTACAACAGGCTTGACTTGGGAAACATGAAAGGCAGGGTGAACACGTTGCATGGGCCGAGGCAGCTTAAGTCTTACAGCAGAGGTATTGATGAGTTTGGTAATGGGAAAAGGCCCAACAAACCTGGGTGCTAACTTACGAGACAGGACCTTCAGAGGTAGATTCCTGGAGGAAAGCCAGACCTTCTGTCCAACCTTGTAGCGGGGTGCTGTTGAGCGGCGTCTGTCAGCGTGCTTCTTGAAGTAGGCCACCGACTGCAACAGACGGGCTCGAGCCCGTCTCCAGGTTCGCCGACATTGCTGAACAAAAGCCTGGGCTGAGGGGACTGCCACTTCCTCCTCCTGTGCAGGAAACAGTGGAGGCTGGTAGCCTAGGCAACACTGGAAAGGGGAAAGGCCAGTAGCTGTAGTGGGGAGTGAGTTATGTGCATATTCAACCCAGGGAAGCATCTTACTCCAGGATGTGGTGTTGGAAGAGGTCATGCACCGAAGGGCCACCTCCAGGCTCTGGTTGGCTCTCTCCGTCTGGCCATTGGTCTGGGGATGATAACCAGAAGACAGGCTGGCAGAAGCGCCAATGAGCTTGCAAAATGCCCTCCAGAATTGAGCAGAGAACTGCGGGCCCCTGTCGGAAACTATATCCTGGGGTAAACCATGAAGCTTAAAAACATGAGTGATTAGCAGTTCTGCCGTCTCCTTGGCTGTGGGCAACTTTGTCAAGGGAATAAAATGAACTGCTTTGGAGAACCTGTCAACTACGGTAAGTATGCATGTGTTACCTTCGGACATGGGCAGACCAGTAACAAAATCAAGGGCTATGTGGGACCAGGGTCGGCGGGGAACAGGAAGGGGTCTTAGAAGGCCAGCCGGGGGTCTGTTGCTGTGCTTGTTCTGGGCACACGTCTCACAGGCTGCCACAAACTGCTTCACATCCTCCTTCATGGATGGCCACCAGAAGCGCCGCTTAATGAAGGCCAGTGTCCGGTCCACCCCCGGGTGACACACTAGCCTGGAGCCATGTCCCCAGGTCAACACCTCTGAACGAACAGATGCGGGGACAAACAAGCAACTAGGAGGACCATTACCTGGGCCGGGTTCCTGACTCTGGGCCCTCAGAACCTGAGACTCAACGTCAAAGAGTGCAGCCCCAACTATCAGCTCAGGAGGCAGAATAGGCTCGGGGGCCAAAGACTCCTTCTCTGGAGAATAGATCCTGGACAGGGCATCTGGCTTAGTATTTTTGGAACCTGGGCGATATGACAGGGTGAAATTGAAACGTGAAAAAAACAGAGACCATCGAGCTTGGCGGGAATTAAGGCGTTTAGCCGTCTTGATATACTCAAGGTTCTTGTGATCAGTCCAAACAAAGAAGGGCAAGGCCCCTCCCTCAAGGCAGTGTCGCCACTCTTCTAAAGCTAGCACCACTGCCAGCAGTTCACGATCTCCTATGGTGTAGTTGCGCTCAGCAGGAGACAGACGATGAGAGAAGTAGGCACAGGGGTGCAGTCTATTGTCCTTGGGGGATCTCTGGGACAGCACACCACCGACTCCGGTCTCTGAGGCGTCAACCTCCACAACAAACTGCAGAGAGGGATCAGGGACAGTTAGGACAGGTACAGTGGTGAAACAATACTTGAGTTTGGAAAAGGCATCCTCTGCCTGAGGATTCCAGCGGAAAGGTATCTTAGACGAGGTCAAAGCTGTGAGTGGGGCAGCAACAGTACTGTAGTTGCGTACAAACTTGCGATAAAAATTGGCAAAACCTAAAAAACCTTGGAGATCACGCCTTGTGGCTGGCCTGGGCCAATCAGTGACTGCTTTTACCTTGGAGGGATCTACGTGAAGTTGGCCGGAGCTCACAATGAACCCCAAAAATGACACTGTGCTCTGGTGGAACTCGCACTTCTCTGCCTTTACAAAGAGACGGTTCTCCAGGAGTCGTTGGAGAACCTGCCTGACATGGTGTCTGTGCTCCTTAAGAGAGGGAGAAAAAATTAATATGTCATCCAAGTAAACAAAAACAAAGCGGTTGACCATGTCTCTCAGCACGTCATTGACTAGGGCCTGAAAAACAGCAGGAGCATTAGTCAAACCAAAAGGTAAAACTAGATATTCATAATGCCCTGTGGATGTGTTAAAGGCAGTTTTCCACTCATCTCCCTCTCTTATCCTCACAAGGTGATAGGCATTACGTAGGTCAAGTTTAGTAAAGACATGTGCACCCTGTAATAGTTCAAAGGCTGTAGACATGAGTGGCAAAGGGTAACGATTCTTGACAGTGACATCATTCAAACCTCTGTAATCGATGCATGGCCTTAGGGAACCGTCCTTCTTGCCAACGAAAAAAAAACCAGCACCAGCAGGGGAGGACG
The DNA here is from genome assembly GCF_963280865.1 of Gymnoscopelus braueri. Taxonomy (NCBI): domain Eukaryota; kingdom Metazoa; phylum Chordata; class Actinopteri; order Myctophiformes; family Myctophidae; genus Gymnoscopelus; species Gymnoscopelus braueri. Next base: position 26,546,584 of record NC_137608.1, on the reverse strand, counting down.
ATGGGCGGATGATGCCTGCGGCCAGGGATTCCGAGATGTACTTGTTCATCGCCTCAGTCTCTGCAGGTGAGAGGGAATAAAGGCGCCCCTTGGGGGGCATGGCTCCTTCCAGGAGGTCAATCGAACAGTCATATGGCCTGTGAGGCGGCAGGGAAACAGCACGGGACTTACTAAAAACAGTCTTTAAGTCCAGGTACTCAGGAGGGACAGAGGACAAATCGGGGAATTCCTCAGTCCTGTCTTGCTCCAGAGAGAGAGAAATGGCAGCTGAGGTTAGGCAGTGAGAGTGGCAAAACTGACTCCAACTCATAATTGTGCTATCAGCCCAGTTAACATGAGGGTTGTGGACCGACAGCCAGGGAAAGCCTAGGACAATGGGGACATGAGGGTTATCCATTACGTGAAAAGATAAGCGTTCGGAATGATTACCGGAAACTCGCACCCCAACGGGCTCTGTGACATGAGTGATACGCATGAGACTCCGTCCATTAATGGCACTAGTCAATAAGGGCTGCTTCAGGGGAAGCACAGGAATTTTCAACTGACGGGCTGTGGCCGCGCAGATGAAACTTTCATCTGCCCCGGAATCTATGAGAGCTGTGAGGGGGTGAGTACCATCAGACAGCAACAGCATAATGGGTAATAAAGAACGTTTGGCAGGGTAATTACCTTGAGCAGTGCCCACCAGAAGCCCTGCTTCTAATGATGGGCGTCGCCTTTTAGTGGACACTTGAGGCTAAAATGACCCATCTGGCCACAGTAGAAACAGGCATTCTCCTGGCGGCGACGAATGCGCTCCTCGGGGGACAGCTTGGCACGATCGACCTGCATAGGCTCTGGAGGGGGGGCTGCCTCCTGGAGAGGCGGAGAAGCAGCGGAACAAACCCCTCTCATAGCGCCGCTCCCTGAGTCGAGCGTCGATCCTGCCGGACAGCTTCACCAACTCATGGAATCCAGTCGGCAGCTCATGTGACACCAGTTCATCCTTAACAGCATCTGACAGACCACTCAAGAAGGCATCAGACAAGGCGGTGTCTCCCCACGCACACGAGGCAGCCAGGGTACGGAAATCAATGGCATAGTCAAAAACGGACCTGCTGCCTTGCTTGAGCTGTAGCAACTGTCTGGCAGCATCCCTGCCCGAAACAGAGCGGTCAAAAACCTCCTTCATTTCACTGGTAAAGTCCCTGTAGTTACCACAAATAGGGTCATCAGAATCCCATATGGCTGTTCCCCACTCCCGAGCCTTGCCAGTGAGTAAGGTGATTATATAGGCCACACGTGAACGCTGTGTAGGGAAAGCTGAGGCCTGTAGCTCTAAAATCAATGAACATTGGGACAAAAAGGAACGACAGGTTCCGGGCTCACCGTTGTAAGGTTGAGGTGGGGGCAGTCTGGGTTCTCTGGCAGCAGGCTGAGGAGCGTCAGGCTGACTAAAAGGGGCGGGGGCGGGTGCAGCAGAGGAAGCCTGCACACTCAGCTGTTGCAATTGATTATTGAGTGCATGGAAAGAATTAGCCAAAGTGGTCAGGTTTTGGTCAATTTTCTGTATTCCCTGTTGTTGATTTCCCAGCAAGGCTCCATGTTCAATCACTGCCGCCTGCAGGGCGTAGCAGATTGTAATGTCAGGCGCACATGGAAGGACTCAGAATGCAGACACAGAAGGCACTGAAAACAGGCTTTATTCACAAAAACTTCCAAGGCAGGCAAGGGGCAGGCAAAGAATAATCAGTGGAAAGCGGGGGTCGAATCCAGGGGGGGCAGTCAACGAGGGCGAAGGTACAGGCAGGGACTGGGCAAAAACGAGGTCTAGGGGACAAAGCAGAGATCAGAAAAACAGCAAAAACTTGGCTTGAAAACTAGGCTCTAGTACAATGCTTGCAGCTTGAAAACAAGACAATCTGGCAGAGGGCTGCCGAGAGGCTGGGCCTTAAATACTGTGGGCATGATTGGAGGTGAGTGTATGCAGGTGGTCACACTGATCCAGACACACCCACACCCACTCCTAGGTCAGACTGTGACACAATCAGTTGGTTTATGTATGTGCATTACGAGGAACCCATGAGCGATAGGCACAGTTGTGTGAGACACACCCCTCCTTTTCTGTTCATTGATTGAGTTGGTGTTTGTGGGTGTGACTGCCACAACGAAATAAAAAAAAGTATTCCTATCGGGAGAAGGTGCCAGCGTGCTTCATTACCTTCGGTCATTACAATATTAAATGAGTCTTACCCACTGCTCAGCCACCACCAACTTCCGATACAAAATGCATTCCTGTGGATTTGACGGGATTTGTCCTCAGACCCCTTATGCCGTTACATAGATGTATAGATGTGAGGTCCCCCATACTGGAGGTAGCAGGGACAGGGATATGGTGCCAGCTCTTGAGTCTTTCCCGAGCTTTGACGGCTTTGCTCATACCTAATTCAATCTGTACTTAGATCTGTTCTTCTGCTGGCCACAGGGAGCCGGCTAGTGCCAGCTGGCGAGGGTATTGGGCTGGGAAGCAGGCTCTCATTGTAATGCTCTCTGATTTGTCAAAATGAGACCCAAACAAAAAGAACTGCAAAGCATGTGGGATGCACATAAACAAATGTAGAGGCGTAGAGCCAAGAGACAGGGTTTGCTTGGTTTCGGGGGTAGACAAAGCTATTTTTGTGTGAGTTTGTGCATGAGTTTGGGCTTGTGCAGTTTGTGTGTGGCTCTGTGTGTGAAATCAATGTGCATGCATGTTTATGGGGCAAGCTCTAGCTCCCTTGTACTTGCCCTGAGACTGTAAGTTAGTGGAACTTGATTTGAGTTGAGTTGTGCACTGTGGGTAAATCTATATTTCTCATTCTCTCTCTCATTTATAGAATGAGACAAGAACCGAGCCAGAAGAGAATGATGCATGAAAACATATGCAAAGAGAGAGGGCCCTAGAGAGGCAGTTTAAAGCTGAGAGCAAGTGTGTGTGCCTGCTTGAATGTGAGCTTTTGTACTGTAGAGGGCTTTCAGAGTGCTCAGAGTTTGACAGTGAAATGATAATACTGTACAATCTTGCATTATACATTATACATACAGCTCCATTTCGGCATCTGTCTTTCTAACAGCAACACAGTCAGAGAAAAATTACACAAACAAACATATATCCATCATCTGGAGAATATTTCAAAAGCTGAACTGCATTATGTGTCCTGTGAAGGCCTGGTATATGAGATATTTACGTCCCTGATGTTGTGCTTTTACACACACAACAATTGGCAAATGTCCATCTCTGATTAAGGCAAATCATCCCCATCGTCTTCCTCTTAGTGGACAATGGTGAAGTATACTCTCTGCTGGAGAGATAGGGATTTATTTATTTATTAACACGTGGATCACATATTGGATAAATTGTGATGTTGGTGGTGAAAAATGTGGTCTCCATGTGCAGCTGATGCTGTCTTAAAAGGCTCACAACCCTTTCAGAATGGTCCCACTGGGAAGAGCGACTAACAGCAAGCAGCATGTGCTTCAGAGACATCGCTTCATGTAAGAAATTAACTGGAGAGTTAGAAACGATTTGTTCATGTGGGCCGCTTCAATATTGTACATTTATAATGTTGCATTTGAAAAATGGAGAGGGAAAATAACAATTTGAATATGCTTGAGATTGAATCAAGAATGTATTATTCTGTTTGCACCCTGCTATTTCTTGACGGTGCCTTTGTGCGTGCGTGCATGCGTGTATGCATGCGTGTGTGCGTGCGTGCGTGCGTGCATGTAAGAGAGAGAGAGCGAGTGACAAGACAAGAAGAGAGAGAGAGAGAGATGCAGAAAGAAAGTAGACCCTTGAGTGCTTCAGCTGTTTGAAGACTTCAGTGGATCACTGTGCACAGTATGACTAGTCTCTGAAGCTAGGTTGTTTTAACCACAGAGAAGTCAGCTTAACAGCCCCTCTACTCTAGAAACTGGATTTGGGCTCATATTTTATTCTGAATGTTTTTTAGTACTTTATGGTAGTTTAATATAATATAATATATAGACCATCGAGGTACAGTAATTGCAGCCACACAATGCTCCAAGTTATCTTGTGATGCAGCACTCAATGTTTACTGTTAAGGTGCTCTTCAGATCAAAGAATGTCAAAGAATAAAGAGATAATAACTTATTTGATTTAAGAAAATGTCCCATCATTGTCCACCACCAGCATTGTGTGATGATGAACAGGAGTGATGAAATATTTAAGTGAAATATATAGGAGATTGTTCAGCATTGTTTTAGTTTTTTTACATTTTTTATCAGCTGAGCTTTCATCCTGAGTTCAGCTGGTCGGCTAAATTCTTTGTATAGCCGGGGGCATCAAACGGTAAATTGAGGTCAGGCAGGAAGGGCAGTCTGACCCATCTTCGATCGTACATGAGTGGAGTGTCTACCTCTACAGTAAGGAGAGGAGCAGGCTGTTCTTGCTCAGGTCCTCAGTCCATCAGTTTTTAATGGACAGTGCCTTCTTCTTTGCGATTGCCTGCTGGGAGGGGTCACATGAAGGCTGCGGACACAATTAGCCTAAACAGGTTGCTGAGGAAAGCTGGCTCTGTCGTTGGGGCTACACTGGACGGGTTTGAGGATGTGTTGAATGTGCGTGTACTGAGAAAGATGGAGGCCATCAGGGCTAACCACTCCCCACCCCCTCCACATGGAGATTGAAGAGAGAGTGAGCAAGAGGAAGGACTTATTCCTTTATCCCAAGATTAGGTTGGAAGGACTTGGTCAGTCTTTTGTGCCGTTTAATATGAGAATGTATAATAATACCTGCATGGGGCAACGGTAATTGAGTCTGTGACTCAGTAGCAACACGCTGTTATGTGACTAACCCTATTATATTACCTGTGGTTCGTGCTGATGTTATAACTATTGCTTAACTTTGCGATGTGTGACTATTGTAACATCCACTCTTCTGTCATCTGTAACGTTACCTGTGGTTTCTTGTCAATTCTCCGTAACATACTCACTATGGGATATCACCGCCCCCTGGCGTTGATGCAGAGCTACATACCATAAACTCCCGGGCCATTCATTGGCTGAGAAGGGTATGTCACGTGTCCGGTAGACCGGAAGAGGTATAAAACCTCTTGCGTGACGTGGCTCATCCTCTTTCGCTTCTCTGCATGGCAGATGCAACAGCTCAAGACATACCTTAATAATAACAAACGTAACTTTGATCAGGACGGAAACCAGCTTTAGCCCACTCGGTGGTACTTGTACTAACCAACGGGTTTTCCTCCTATTAAAAAAAAAAAGTTTTATTATTTCCGCTCCCGCGGCTATCTTCTCTTTCTTTCTTTTACTGCTAAAGCAAGTTTTCCTCCTTTGAGTTTTCCGCGCTCTTAGCCTTGCGGTTGGAAGCTAACAGGTTAGCTCGAGATGGAGGTTCCACGTCCCTGCGTATTGCTGCTCTGCCGCTTGATGATCGCCGGGGATGACCCTCGTGGTTTCTGCATCTCGTGCCTCGGTCTCTACGGGGCCGGGGCATTTCCAAGATGCACCGGGACGCTGCGAGGGCTGCGCTGTTCTCCACGCTGCACCTCGATAGCCGCTTAGCCAGGGCAGCGCCCTGGCTGCGGGAGGCAGCGACGTCTCGTCCCCGGTCGTCGCGGATCCAGCAACACGGCCCAGGGAACGTGGGTGGTGGGGCCCACCACGTGCGCTCACAGTCCACAATGGGCCCTCCGGCAGTCCCGGCTGCGAGCGGCGTTAGCCCCCGCTCGCAGCACCTCCAGGCTGCTACACAAGCCGTGCTACGCAGCACTGCAGCAGCCGCTAGCACCGTGTCTGGGAGAACCACCCAGGTGCAACTACCTAGCGGCACTTCCTCCCCCTCTTCCCAGCCGTCTACTCCGCTGCCACAGCAAGCGTACCGGGCCAGCGGTGCGTCGCCAGGAGACAACGAAGGGGCTCCGGCGACGGCGGCATAGGCGAGGGGAGAACGAGGCAGAAGCTCGTGAGTGAGTTAGCCCAGACTAGCTACGTTAGCTGCTTCGCTAGGTTAACGTCGCCTTAGTCAGGCAGTGTTTTGTTGGCTTAACACCCATGCAACAGGTTATTAACAGCGTTGTCCTAGCCTAGCTTGCCTCGCTAGGATAACACCAGCTTGTTAGCCTTCTCACTCTGTGTATCGAGCAAACCTCGGGGGCTTCTGAAGACCTTACTCGATGGACAAGATGGACGGCTCCTCGACTGCCAGAAGGCCATGTTTAATGAAAACGAATGTGTGTTTAAAAGTACACATTTTTTTCTGCCAAAGAAATAAATGTGTTACATGTTACAAACGATCTCGTTCTTTCACGTGGCTTGAGTGCAGCGGAGCAGTGGAGTCCCCTACCGCGGGCTTCTCTGCTCCAATGCTCTCTGTATATAAGCCCATAATGTCTGTGATGCCCGATCTCCGGTATCCCAGACATTGATGGGCTAATATCTGTGCATGTAATGTAAATGTATCAACGTTCTCAATTACATAAGCCCACACTGTCTAGAACACCCGAGTCCCGGTGTTCTAGACATTGTTGGATAACATCTGAAAGAGCAGCGGAGCAATGGAGTCCCCTGCGGGCGGGCTTCTCTGCTCCAATGCTCTCTGTGTATAAGTCCACAATGTCTGTGATGCCCGAACTCCGGTATCCCAGACATTGATGGGATGATATCCGTGCATGTAATGTATCAACGTTCTCAATTACGTAAGCCCACACTGTCTAGAACACCCGAGTTCCGATGTTCTAGACATTGTTGGATAAAATCTGTGCATGTTCCTGGATCATATGAAGGTAATATAAAAACCCACATCACCCCTGTCCGCCAGAGGGCGCAAATGCGCCAGTGGAATGGGGTCACGCCGGTTTTTGCCTTCCGTCCAGGCTCACGCACCACTGTGAACCGGAAGTACTTCGGTCAGACATGACCCCTTGGCCGTACCGCCTCATGTTTTGCAGGCCACGTTCGCCTTTAACGAGCGACAAAGCATCCCCTACGGGGAGGAAGGTTTTGTCGCCTCACAGGCTTCCGTCCCACAGGAAGTGCCCACGCACCACTGTGAACCGGAAGTACTTCGGCCACGTTCGCCTTTGACGAGCGACAAAGCATCCCCTACGGGGAGGAAGGTTTTGTCGCCTCACAGGCTTCCGTCCCACAGGAAGTGCCCACGCACCACTGTGAACCGGAAGTACTTCGGTCAGACATGACCCCTTGGCGTACCGCCTCACGTTCGCCGCTGGAGGGCGACAAAGCACCTCCTAGGGAGGACGACTTTGTCGACAAGATGGCGGCGGCCAGAGTAAGTTAGGAAGAGAGTAATGACAGTAGCGTCGATCCCATTGTGAGAATGGAATGCGGAAGTGCTCTGTCTACGTCAATGAGATAGTTCCAATGTTGGAACTATAGCCCATAGAGGCCCGCTTTGCGGCGAGATCGAAGCGTGACGTTACTCTCTCTTCTACACTCTGGCGACGGCCAAGGTAGGATTAATCATTGATATATATATAGTTTCACTGTGTATATCTTTGGGCTTAATTCTGACGCCGGGGTTTTTCCCCGTGGCCAGTCTCGTGACTCCTCCGAGTCCTCCGTTGGCCCGAGGGTTAGCACCGCCGGCGGCAGTGGCAGCGTCACTGGTCCCCATGGCAACGGTCCCCATGGCAACGCTCCCACTCTCCGAGCGGCCGGTGACGTCATCGTCCAAGCCACTCTCTCGGTGTGTGAAGCAATGGAGGTTTGCAAGCCGAATGCTTAGGTATTGCTCACAATACTAAAGGGTTTCAGGCTGCATTTCTCCACAAATCCCCCGTGACAGAAAAAGTATTGTTTTCCCGTGCAAGGGGCCCAGCAGCCAATACTCTGAGGGAGGATGTTTCCTTCCTCTTGAGCATGGGCGCTATTAAAGGCTTACTTCCGATACTTCTGTTTACTATCCCAGTACATCAGCGTTACACTGTGTGTGTACAGGGTTTTTCAGTACAGCAGTGACACACTGTGATTGTACTGATCAACTCCCCTGATCCGCAACAACACATTGTGGTTGTACTGGTGTGTTTTCCACGTGCTCTTATGCATATAATCTCCTATGTCGGACACGGTGTTGTTCCTCTCATGCAGAGGATAAGGCAACCATGTCTCTGAGAGAGGGGGTTCACTCTCTCTCCATAGTGAGTATGTTACGAAGAATTTGTCAAGAAACGCAAGGTTACGTTGTAACCCCGGTTTCCTTAGAATTCAGAGTAACATAGTCAGAGAACTATCTATGAATCGGAACCAACTGGTTTTCTATTCGTAATATTTTCTGGTGGAAAAGAAGGGGGGGGGGGGTACGACCCATTCTGAATCTGAAGGGTCTCGAAAAATACTTGGGTCAAAGAGCGGACCTCTGTCTCCGCCATTTTGGAGGGACAGATGCCCCCTTTGCCGTACCGCCTCACGGACTACAGGCCTCGTTCGCCACTAACGAGCGACAAAGCACTCCCTAAGGGGAGGACGACTTTGTCGACGCTCCGTCCGGAGCCTTTGGGCTCAGACGAGAGGGCGACGGCCAAGGTAGGCTTACTTCGGACGGCCCCGTTTGTCAGAGTGACAGCGCCGTTGGTTTCCATGGAAACAGACAGGCTGCGCTGGCGGACAAACCGGATGCTGACGTCAGGCAAGGTCCCCGTGACCGGTCACGTGACCCCGCCGGGTCCTAACGGACCGTTAGTACCTCTACTGCCTCGGGCGGTCACCTCAGGGTTAGCACCGCTGGCGGCAGTGGCAGCGTCGCTGGTCCCCATGGCAACGCACACAGGGTTAGCGCTGCTAGCACCAGTAGTAGCGTCTTTGGTCCCCATGGCGACGCACACACAAGAAACCGGTTCCCTTGGAAACGGATCTCAACGTTTCTTGGCCCATGGTGATTTAGCCTTGACTAGCTTGTTAGCTGCTAGGTTTGCAGAACCTCCAGTCAGGCTACTGTTGCTTCGATTGGCGGCTAGCTGGCCTCACTAACAACCACACATTACAGTGTGGTTTTTTGGTGCAGCGCATAGCCAGCCCCACTAAAGCAACACCACGGTGGCCACCTTCCACCGCTACCCTTCCACGGTCTCTAACGGCCCCGCATGTGCGGGTCCGCTGGATCACGTGGCGACATCACCGGTCCAGTTGGAAACGTGTGCGTTGTCCGCACTGGGTGACATCAGAGCCCCTCCTGACTCGCTTGCTGAGGCAGCTTGTTGGAGAGTTTGCAGTCCGGAACTGTTTTACTATCCCGGTACTTCAGTGGTACACTGTGTGTGTAGGGGTTTTTTCTGTACAGCAGTGACACACTGTGGTTGTACTGGTCAGCTCCCCTGATCAACAACAACACACTGTGGTTGTACTGGTGTATGACCCTCTCTGCGGACGGTGCGTTAAGGAGATGGGTGGACCAGCATTGTTTTCAATGCTTATTTCCACGTTCCTTTCTATCCACCACAGTCAGGAGGTGGCGCGGCACACAGACGTGGCCGTTTCCCCACTTGACGTCGAGGGGTTTTTCACCGTCACCGTCCGTCGAGCGTCTTGGTCCCGTCTCAGCAGACCACCTTCATAGGGGGTCTCGCTGGGCTAGACCAGGCTCACGGCGCGTCTGTCCCGGGCGGGATAGACAGCGTTTCGGCCTAGGGTCTTCTCGCGTGAGGCGACAAGTCACATACAGGCTATGCGTGCAGGCGACGGGTCTCATGACTTCGGCCTTACACCTGTTTCGTTTGGACAAGCCCCACGTGTGACCTTTTTTCCCCGGAGGTGGATGTGGGCTCTTGGAGCCCCGTCCACCTGAGGTTGTCATGTCCTGATCGGAACCGACAACACCACGACCGTGTGCTATGCCAAAAAGCAGGGAGGCCTGGCCTCTCCAGTGTTGGACAGGCTAGCTGGCGATCTGACGCTGTGGTGCGACGCGCGCCTTTCGTCAACCAGAGCCTCACAGGTACCGGGCCTCCTGAACAGTGGAGCGACTCTGTTGTCCAGGGGCGTTTTTTGGTACGCAGATTGGCCTCTCCTCCGGAGATAACAAGCCAGATCTGGGCCAGGTTGGCCGACTGAACTGCTTTATGCATTCCCGTCACGGGAGTTGGTCCTCTCAACTTGTCAGACTCCACGGACTGTCAGTGCCACTGGTGGCACTGGCGTGGGGCGCATGGAGGTTAGGAATAATCCTCTCCTCTACAACGAGCCCTGGGCCCTCCCCCCGATCAGAGATCTGCTACGGCAGGCAGGGGTCGGAATTTTCCACAAGCAACCTCAGGACCTAGACCGGTGGGCTTGGCCCGTGAGGGGGAGACCTTGACTTCTTATGGCCTGCCCCCTGAGGTGGTAGCTACCATCCAGGGGGCGAGGGCCCTTTCCACGAGGTCTGCGTACGACGACAGGTGGAACCTGTTCGTGTCATGGTGTCTGGGTCAGTCACCGCCGGTTGAGGCCTTCCGGGCCTCGGTACGCAGCATCCTCATGTTCTTGCAGGACAAATTGAACCAAGGTCTGGTTTTCTCGACGGTTAAGGTGTACCAGGCGGCCATTTCCGCTTGTCACGTGGGTTTCGATGACATGACGGTTGGCCGACATCCGCTGGTGCGTAGTTTTGTGAACGGTGCCAGGCGGGCCAGGCCGGTCTCTAGGCCTCTGTTCCCGGCCTGGGACCTGGCGGTGGTGCTGGGGGCGCTTTGCCTCCCACCGTTCGAGCCTTTTCACTCTATGGATCTGGAGATCGTTAGTCTCGAAACGGTTCTTGTGGTTGTTTTCACTACAGCTACACGGGTCAGCGACATACATGCGCTCTCAGTAAGTTCGGAGTGCATGAGGTTCTTGGGAGACGACAGCAGGGTTTGGTTAAGCCCAACATGGCGTTTGTTCCCAAGGACGGAATGGTGACCCAGACACCGGTTGAGCTGATAGTTTTTCATCCGCCTCCTTTCGCTTCGGCAGAGGATAGGCGGCTGCACTGTCTCTGCCCAGTGAGGGCGTTGAAGCTCTACTGCCAGAGGACGGCGGTCGGCCGGTCGTCGTCGCAACTTTTTGTCTCCTTCGGCCCAGATGGTCGGAGGAAGGCAGTGACTAAGGCGACGCTTTCTAGATGGAGTGTGGATGCCATTTAGGCTGGCCTACGTCAGTAGTGGCGCTCCAGTTCCAGAAGGACTGAAGGCTCACTCTACTAGAGGCGTGGCTACTTCCTGGGCCCTCTCCAGGGAAATGTCGGTCCAGGAGGTGTGCGCGGCCGCAAACTGGTCGTCTCCATCGACTTTTGCGGTTTTCTACAGCCTGGATGTGGCAGCGGCGTCAGTGGCGCACGCTGTACTGGGCATAGCGGCTGTCTCTAGTTAGGGTGGGGGAGGTTAGGCAGGTCTTTTGTGTAACCCGCCTTTGTTCCCTTCTCTACCTTCCTTCTCTTGAGTCCCCTCGGAACCACCGTTGGTAGGTTTCCAGGGGAGGAGGCCCTGTTTCCTTGTTTTCACTTATGGGTCAGACTTGTGTCTGTTCATTAGATGAATAGGCAGACTTGGTCTGTCAGGGTCCTTTTCTTTCAATTATATACCGCACCCCGGCCCGGAGGGCTGGGGCGCCCGTGAGGCCGAAGGTCACGTCCAGGGGGACGGGGCCTTATGGCTAGGGGGCGTGCGGACCTGAGATTCGGTATGGCTATAAGCCCCAGGGGGGTTTATGTATCCCATAGTGAGTATGTTACGGAGAATTGACAAGAAACTCAGGGTTACGGATGTAACCCCGGTTTCTTTAGAATTCGGAGTAACATACTCACCTAACACCCCTGTTTGTGTGCATCTGCATGCAGGAAGCGTGTTAAAGAGGATGAGCCACGTCACGCAAGAGGTTTTATACCTCTTCCGGTCTACCGGACACGTGACATACCCTTCTCAGCCAATGAATGGCCCGGGAGTTTATGGTATGTAGCTCTGCATCAACGCCAGGGGGCGGTGATATCCCATAGTGAGTATGTTACTCCGAATTCTAAAGAAACCGGGGTTACATCCGTAACCCTGAGTTTGTGCTGGTGGTTTCTGAATCAGGAAGGATGACTTTATAGGGTATAGTCTGTATACTTTATTTTTTATTGACAGTGTTTTGCACCAGCCGGCATGATTGTATTTGATTGACTGAATACTTTATTAGCAGGATTGTTAATAGCACATGTAATACGGTAAATGGTTATGCTAAAGGGGATGCTACTACCAAGGAGGAGTTGAACTATTTTCTCTTGTATTTTGAGGTCAGCCATTCTTTTAGTTTAGTTTTGAGCTTGGGTAGGTAGATGATATCTTTAATGGGTTTTCCTATAGGGTGTATTGTATGTCTTTATACTTTTATCAATATTTTGTTTGATGGTGTCTTTATTGTGGTGTTAGTTACTCATCGGCACCTAGCTGTATAACATAAAAAACTACAGTACATGTCAATGTCACTGTTCTGGCCTTATTTCATGTCGCCTTTTGTGCATAATATGCATATCATTCATGGTTTGGATTTGTTCTTGTTATAGGACATTTTCAAATGTTACATACATTCTATGTAAAAGTCTAAATAGGTCATAGGAATATATGAAGACGAAATGCTGTTAATAAACTTGTTTGCCATGACTATGGTAGGGCAATGTCATCTCCAGGTTGGCAAGACTGAGGTTGCTTTCCCTCTGTCTGTAAATCCTACTGGGACAAGTGGGATGAGCCAATACCTGGAGACATGAATATGAAATGCATGGGGAGAATTGATGTGTTTGTAGGCGCAGGTAATGGATGAGGGAGAGACTAGAGTCCCGGGTTGAAGGCTTTTCACTACATGGGTCCAGATATATAGAGGTAGGCTGCTCATTATACAGAGTGGTGCAAGAGCAAAGTACTCATTCAACCCCATGCTTGAGTCAAAGCATAGATACTCATGGTGAAATATTACTCAACTACAATTGAAAGTTGCTTAGGCAATTTTTTTATATTTATACTACTTAAGTAATCAGAAGTACAAATTACAAAGTGCATTTTCTTTTTAATATCAATGATATATCAATCTAGGGAAAATAGCAGATCCAAAAGCTCACAAGCTTGTTGATCTGCTATTTTCACTATATTTGAAATAGGTCTGCTATTTTCACTATATTTGAAATAGTGCTTAAGTGTTTGATGTACTTTAATGTACTTTTTCCCTTCCTAGAAATGTAGTGGAGACAAAAGTACAATATTTGTCTTTGAAACGTAGTGGAGTGAATGCATCCAAAAATACTCAACTATACAAACAGATACTCAATATACAATATACTTGAGCACAGTACTTGTGTACAATGTACTTTCATTACTGTCGACCACTGATTGTCGCAGCTTGTGTTCAATGCCAGGGATTGTCATGCAAAGAAAACACACAGAGACGTCTGAGTTTCTGATGTTTTTATACTTCCCTTAGGCCAGTTGAGTAGTTTTCTCATCAGATCGATATGTTCCAGGTCTTTTCTTTCTTTTTATTGCAACACAAACTGCGAAGGCTTGTTGAATTGAACTTAACATTTCTAGGCGTTTTAACTTCTAGTCTGCAGCATTTTATTCAGCTTACCTTTTATATTTATTTTATTTGTTTGGAAATATTAGAGCATGGGAATGTCGTCTGTTCTGGTCTAAAATCCTCAGTTTCACCAGTAGATGTTTAAGTCCAATGCATACTACACCGGGCTGTTCGGTGGCTACAGACTACAATGTGACGTAATAGAGAGCTTCGACTGGGCGATCCCAGAACTTTTGAATTTTTTCTGCGCCTCTGAGATGCTGTGACTATAGCAGAACTAGATCGGCTACTGTTATCGGTCAGAGGTTGGGCGTGATATATTTAGTTTTGTTTCCGCATTCAGGCCAGCTTCATTTTGTCAGCAGTGAAGCGAGTGAAAAGCAGCTATAGTTAGTTTGGAAGAGACATGAGCCAACTTCCAGGAGGTGCAAACACCTCTGAAATCTCTCTCTGGTGACCATTTAACACATAAACACAACACTAGAAAGGGCAAAACCTCCGTACCTCCGTCACAAATTCCTCACAGCGTGTGGCGATATCGAGGTATTAAAAACCTTCGGTTCCAGCAGTGCTGGCTGTAGTATACACTGCTTGGCTCGAGCGATGACCAACAGCGTGAGCAGGGTTTAGCTTTCAGAAAACAGAAGTGTTCTGTGGCAGTATGAACTGGCCTTTGCTTTTTTTTTTTACAATTTTGAAGAGTCACTGATCATAGCTGCACCAGCTATGACTCTCAGCTTCATGGTTATATGGTACAGTATTATGATAACTTTGTAAAATGACTCTGCCCAACTAAAGACACTTTAAAGCCAATAAACCAAACAGTGAGTACATAAACAATGAAACAATGATTGCATTGAGAAGATTTTTCTTCTCTGCCAAAAAGGAGGGGAGGCAGAGAGAGGAGTGATTGAATAGTGGGAGAGGAAAAAGAGATAGAGGGATGGTTTTAATTGAGTGATTATGAACCCTGTTTTGTTGCCCCTGTCACATTGTGGTCAAGAAAAACAAGGCCCAATGCGGTGATTAGGATTCATTGGTGGCTGCTTGGCTGTGCGTATGATAATGTCCATGTGTGTAACTCTCTGAGTTGCTGTGTATCAGCGTGTATATGTGTGCGTAAGTGCGTATGTGTGTGTGTGTGTGTTAGTAACTAAGTGTCTGTCAATGTGCTTTATGTGCTTGGGGAAAACAGCTTTTGATAATTACCTTGGCACAATTAGAGTCACAAACCCTCTGATTACAATGGCCAGGGAATGGAAATGATGTAGAGAAGGTGTGTGTGTGTGTGTGTGTGTGTGTGTGTGTGTGTGTGTGTGTGTGTGTGTGTGTGTGTGTGTGTGTGTGTGTGTGTGTGTGTGTGTGTGTGTGTGTGTGTGTGTGTGTGTGTGTGTGTGTGTGTGTGTGTGTGTGTGCGTGCGTGCGCGCACACTTTAAAGTCTACCTTCAGATATCAGTCAGGTGGTTGTTTTCTTTTATCTTAAATTCGAATACTATTCCTATGAGCAGATGGGCTAGGGTTAGTGAGTTTAGGACAGTCCATATCTACACCATATGAATAGCTTTTCCCTCAGAAGACCCTCATTGGCTTTTAATGAAATCGAGGTCCAGCAGACAGATGTGTGTAAGGCTTGGAGGGAGGGAGGCGGTGGGGCAGTTTATGAGAAGAGGAGGTGAAGCAGATAAACCGTACAGTTACTTGTAAGTTCATGTATCATCTTAAAATTCTCACTTTGACAAATTGTGGTCTGCTGCCTCAAATGTCTTCATTGTGGAGCAGCACTTTGGAGCATGGCTGGCCATTATCTCATTATTGCATATTGATTTGTGGTTCTCCCCTGTAAGTCCACACTGATGACTTTTAATGGAATGAAGATGATGTTTAATTGTTTCTATTATAGATGGAGTAGTTCGGGTGGAGAGATTTTCATATTTTATTACTCACCCGCCCCCCCACACCTCCCATCCCATGGCAGAATGAAATATCCTGCCCTTTCTACTGTTATCCTATGTTATCACAGTCTATCTTACTAGTATATTATGCTTTATGCCTCTTGCTCAATTTTGTGTTCCTCCACAACCAGCTTCTCTCCCAAATCCTAAACTTTCACTTCTCATACTCTATCTCATTGGTTCCCAAAGTGGGGTCCGGGGACCCTCAGGGGTCCTCCAATACTTTTAACCACTTAACCTTTTATACTTTGGCTATTCAAAAATCGTGAACATTTGTGCAAATCTTTGAATACAACATTTTTTAAACCAAACATTTATAACTCAAATATTTGCTTCTAGGTGTCCCTGGAACAAAATATTTTGACATTGGGTTCCGCGGCCAAATACATTTTGGGGGTCCTTGACATGAAAAAGTTTGAGAACCACTGCCCTATCTGTACTCCAGAGCCCACACACTCATGCGCACGCACAGGCATAAACACACACGCACACACACAGACGCACACACACAGAGTCAAGCGCTCTTTCTGTTAATGGAATTACCCAATCACTGGCTCTTGTCTGTTGTCGAGCGTTAGTCATCATCCCTCAAAAACCAAATGGCGTAACTGACACACACACACGCACGCACACACACGCATGTGTGTGCACACACACACACAGTCTGAGAAAGAGTCTGTGACATCTTCATATAGGCCTAGTTCCATTAAAATTAATTATAATCATGGAGGTGTGTGTGTTTGCGTGTGAATGCATACAGCATGCGTGCATTTGTGGGCGTATGCATCTTTCAACCCCTAGGTTATATCGCCGATTTGGCAGAGACAAATGTGAGGGTGTGACAGTCCCAACCAAGCTATTATTCTGCACTTTTCATTTGAGTTTCGGAACATGGATTTATTGTCAGCGCAAACAAGCCGCCGCTTTGACAGCGGGCCACAGAGCTTCTATAAAACAGGCTTTGATTTTCATCCTCCAGATGAAACTCCCACTCACAGAGGACTGAGCTTCCAGACGCACAAAAACACTGTTTATACGAATACACGCACATATACTCTACAGTGCGCACACACACACACACAGACACACACACACACACACACACACACACACACACACACACACACACACACACACACACACACACACACACAGATAGTTTCTACACTACCTACGCATAAAAGAAATCACAAAAAAAATTAAACATGTGCATATAAATACATATGCATAATACACTCTTACATGGTAAACAGTATATAGTTCATACATACAGACATATACAAGACAGAGGAATGATAAGCCTGTATCATTAGCCATAATACAACTACATCTACACTCGTAGTGGGATACTGAACCATAACCATAAAGCCACTGTGCCATAAGGTTCACTGTGTCCACATGAGAACATAATCACGCCACAGCACTGCATGCAATGTGTTTATTTACTGCAGCTCTGAGAGTATGAAAGTGGTCTCTGTTTACACTTTTAGGGTTAACTTAACACTCCGAATTTTACTGCGTGCTCATAAAGAAAACCTCAAGGACTCATATGCACATAAAGTGGCGGTACATATAAAGCACACCGGCCGTCTCGACTAATGTCAATCCTTCCAGCCCATCAACTTTCAAATACTCATGCTGAACACGCAGGGAGATTTCCTGTTTGGAAACTGGACTGTGACAGCCACGGCCTCTTTGTGGGGTCCTGGGAGCACCCAGGTGTTCTTGAGGGGGTTCTAGAGGGTTCCGCAGCTAAATAATTTATGGATCCTTAGAGGTCCATTTGGTTCCATTTGTATACTCTCTGAGTTAAAATAACACTTGAGTATTTTATAGTGTAGATTGGGGTCCCAGAGATAAAGTGTTGTATCAAATAGGGGTCCATGGCTTAATGAATGTCAAACATCAACTAAAAAGGTTGAGAATTATTTATGTAGATTGTAGGATGAAACCCAATTCAGCTGGTCCATTTAGACAATTTGATATACAGTGTACTGTATATTATATTTCGTGCAGCATTGCTGTAATGTAGACATTTATGGACAGAGGTGTTTGCAGAAATGTATCACATAAGGACAGTGTAGCCAGACTAGCCACCAACCTTTCACCTCCCCAACAACTTAGTCATACATACTGTATATAGATGTATAGCATGTAATTCAGTCAACATGTGCCTGCAGAAAACAACCAGCAATAACCAGGACACTAATGAATGCAACAGTTACAAACAATAAGGGCATTAAAGGCCTAATGACAGATTTGACCTTTTGATTAAACTTTATGCTCTTTTTTTCACTGTGTGTGTGTGTGTGTGTGTGTGCGCGCGTGTGTGTGTGTGCGTGTGCTTGTTTCAGGTCAAGTACGGTCGCTTTGGTTTCGTCTGGGATGCAGCGGTGCTGGAGTACGTTGCCATCAACGATGAGGACTGTTCCTTCTACACGGTCAGCAGCAACGCACCGGACCGTGGGTACGGCATCGCCATGCAGCACGGGAGCCCCTACAGGGACATCTTCTCCCAGAGGTAGGATGAGCTCCACATGAACTCCATTCACTCCATGTGCTTTGACACTCCCTTGATCACTTCAATCCCTGTCGTTGAAGTCAAGGTTATTATCAGCACTTTCCAACTCTTCTTGAAAGGATTGTACTGCACAAACAAAAACCACAGAAACGATGAGGTCTATTAACTCATTCACTGCCAGACTTATTTCTGGCTGTGTTTGCCCGCTGCCAGACAGTGGTCAGTCTATGATGTATGACATCAGTACTATGACTTGGCATCTCCATATTTGGGCAAAGCTTTTGCTGTGGCTGGTCCCAGGCTCTGGAATAGCCTACCCCTCCATATTAGATCAGCCCAGTGTATAGACATTTTTAAATCCTCTCTAAAGACTCCCTGGCCTACCCCTAGTTCACCCTGACAACCTGTTTTTTTGCCTTTTATCTGTGTAGTGTTTCTGTTGTGCACACACACATACACACACACGCACACGCACACGCACACACACTCCCTCCCTCTCTCTCTCTCTTCTATACAGCTCAACCCCATAGGTGTCACACTGTGAAACTCTCTTTCTTGTGGCAGAGATGTGCCGTTTCAACACTTATGCTTTTATACTTTTTCACAGCCAATAGAAATTGGGCAGTTATGTAGTTCAGCGTCTAAAAATTCATCATAAATTGCACAGGCCATGAATAATGCTCTTCCTAAAGCTACTTCATCATAGCACAGTGCTTTAAAAATCAAACTTCTAGGTCAGAAGCACTTTGTAAATCTTTGTCTCCCAGGAGGAAGTAACTAATCACAGTTTCACAATTTGTGTTATAGGTTATAGTATAAACCACTTGATGTTCCACAGGAGACAACATGCCCAAACAAACATCATTCAAGGCAGAGCTTATGGTCATTTTGGTTATCACTGTGTGTGTGTGTGTGTGTGTGTGTGTGTGTGTGTGTGTGTGTGTGTGTGTGTGTGTGTGTGTGTGTGTGTGTGTGTGTGTGTGTGTGTGTGTGTGTGTGTGTGTGTGTGTGTGTGTGTGTGTGTGTGTGTGTGTGAGTGAGATGGTGTGCGAGGTTCAGGAGGTTGAAATACTTTGAAGCCGAAAGTGTTTGCACTGTGAATTTGGCCCCATGTCAAAACAATTTCAACGTCTATTTGATAACTCCTGTCCAACAGTATCAACTTTTAGTCTAGGCTGTATTAAAAACAAAGAGTACTTGTCAGATAGCAAAAATGGATGAAATTTTACGTAGAGGCAGAAACTATAGTAATTATAGTTTCCGCCTCCAAGTAAAATGGAGCAGGTTTGACCCTCAAAATATCAGCTGCTGCCACTGAGAATTGACGGCGAATCAAAGTTCTTTTGGCAAGCATTTTTCAACATGCCATTTTGATTCTATGGTAGGGGAAAGATTCCAAAAATTATACAGTATACTAGGCAGCTTGGCCACTCGGCCACAGTAACGGTAGGTGGAACGCTGTGTGGATCAACCGTGCATGGTGCCTCTATTGTCTCTCTAAGCAAGGATATACTCTAGATGCAATAGGGATCAAATGTGATCTGTTACAGGGCCCTCCCTCTATCTATGAGACACCCTGCATGCATAGCCTACAGTTATTAAAATGAGGCATTATATGTACACAAATGGTGTAATGAAAAAGTAATGACTAGTAATGAGGAGGCTCCCTCAAGTCTTTCGCAAGGCTGTTTGCTGGATTGATATTATGCAAAGTTGTCTGTGCATTTTTTTATGCACAAGTACTGTGTGCGTGCGTGTGTGCGTGCGTAGCGTAGCGTGCGTATGTGCATGCATTTGTGTGTGCGTGCGTGCGTGCGTGCGTGCGTGCGTGCGTGCGTGCGTGCGTGCGTGCGTGCGTGCGTGCGTGCGTGCGTTGCGTGCGTGCGTAGCGTAGCGTGCGTATGGCACGCATTCGTGCGTGTGTGTGGCTACATTTGTAATTGTAAGAGAGAGAGAGAGAGTCAGAAGGAAAAACGCATATGTATGCCAAAAAATGGTTGTAAGGTTGCATGTTTATTTATTCCACCATAACTAGTGATGCACCACAGCACTGAATATTGACAATCATGCCGGTTATTAAAATAAACAATTGACATGTTTCTAATTCCTCCCCATTTTTTCTAGGACATTGTCACACTCTTGGGAAGCCAATACTTTATTTAGCTAATTTTTATCTGAGCAGTTTCCCCACACTGTTCCCCATGGTACGAACACTACTCGAAGAAATTATAAACAAAGCAAATTATCACAGAAGTATAATTGTTTTTTTCACGCTGACATTTTGTATTATTCATGTCAATGAAGCACAGCCATGAGGATATATGGAAATGACGTTAGAGGTCCCTGCTGTGGGACTGTGGGAAATAGATGGCGGATATGACCTAGTCTTCTCTAATGTTATAACCACATCCTTATGCTAAAGAACCAATCTGCATTTAGTAATGATCTGTCCGGATTTATGTTGCCTTGTTTCATTTAAATGTGACATTATGGTGCCTCATGATGAGCACAATGATCACAGACAGTTGATGTTTGTGTTCCAATTATCAACAAACTGATGTGTCAACCGGTGTGCCCGGACCTTAGCACAATAGACAAATAATGTAATCAAACATCCAGTGTACAATATTAAACATATACATGGCATGAAAAAAGTTATTTATGAAAAACATCAAGCCAATGGCCTTCATAGGTTCAATATAACTGTACAGGCACCTCTGATCTAGATTGAAAAAATAGCAATGCAGCGGATGTCCCAATAATTTAATTGAAGTATTCACATTTCAGGCTATAAAAGAGAACAACATAAAAATTGGAAACCCACTTAGCAGATCATGTAAGGTAACATTACTGTAGTAATGCAACATAGATATTGTTGCCAGATATTAATAGAAGATCAAAACATACATTCTTCAAATCTAACCTTTCATACCCCAGTTTAAAAAAAAGGAGGGGAGGAAAGAGCAAACTGTAACATCCACACAACGTATAACCAGAAAAACGAACGACCCAAAAATTATGGTAGAGTGCAAGGTGACCATGATGAGTCAATCTATCAATCGTTTTAGAAAAGGTCTAATGCTAAAATCCTCATTCAGGCCTGTCACTGTCAAAGTATCAAAATTATATATCCAAAATGGTTCTCTTCTTAAGAGCAGGTTGTCAATGTCACCTCCTCTGTGAGGACAATTAACCGCCTCATCGCCTCAATCCCAATGTATTTGACAGTAGAAATACTATGATTAGCCTTAATAAAGTGGACAGCTACTGGCCTGGATACATCATCGTTAGTGGAGTCATATGTATGTTTGAACATCCCGTGTGGCAACAAAAAACAAGCAAACAAAAATTATATAAACTCATTACACTGGCTGGTCGAAAAATGTATAAACCTACATAAGCTTGTGCACCTACACAAGCTAAAGTGATGACTTTCTGAGTCTCATGCTCACGTTGCGGGTCAGGTAGGCTTCTCATGGTGGTCCTTCTACCCCGCCAGCCTGTCTTCAAAAGCTCCTTTCTTCAAAAGGTTTTTGGATGGGCACGATTTCTTTTGATCTCGTTTCCCATGGACAGATAACAGATGAAACCTCTCCTTGATTGGTGGGTGGTGTTGTAAAGAAGGTCCAGCTTGCTAGAGGCTACAGTTCTATACATGCCAAATTCATGTGGTTCTTTAGTTGACAATGACAGAATTGAAGCTGTAGAATTTAAGTCTATTCAAAGTCGCTGAGACCACATTGAACATGGTTGTCAACAGAGCTCCCACTTCAGTATAGAAGGTAGGCAGTATCATTATGATTAATGAATGATATTTCTTGTTTGTTGTGAAAATATACGACCCGCGACGCATTGTGAGCTTTTAGATCAGCTATTTTTGTACGCCACCATTGTACTACAAAGTATAATATAGGGTTAAGTGGTTAATCAGACTAATGGATTTAGTTGATTATTAAAAAGAATGTATTAGAATATTTCTGTGTTGATTTGTTGCTATATAGGAAAAAACAATCATCAAAAAAACCTTGCTTTCGATATAGTTTTGGTCAAATGCCCAGCCCTAGTAGGCAGCTTCTCACTCTCTTGTGTTGGTATTCCAGAGGAATACGATCAGATTGACATGAGTTTTGACATAGCAGGAGAATAACAATGGCTACGCCCTCAGAGTTCTGTGTGACGGGACACCTTCTGGAAGACAAAAAGAGGTGAAATAAGGGGGAGACAAATAGAGAGAAGATGATGAATAAATATACCTTGCAGCAGTCAATAGAGATCAAATTGCCTGTGATCGCTTGGTATAATTGGAGAGGGAATCTGTGAGTTTTGAAGATAAGATAAAAGAAAAAAAGATAAGATAAGATCAACTGTATTGATCCCGGAGGGAAATTCAGGTGTCATAACAGTAACAGCTGTTATGACAGGTTAGAGGAAGTGTCAAGAGTGAAAATTCAAATAAAGAGAACATAAAATATTGATTCAAGATTCAGGATGTACAAGTACCTGCACTGTGAAAAACGTAGGTTTAGGGTGCTCCATAATACACATAATAATATATATATTTTTTAACTATACTAAAGTTATCTAAGGTCTATATATAAGGTTAACAGGTTTTTTTAAACCCAGATCAGTATACATACCGTAATACCTCAGAAAATGTCTGCATGCTTCTGTGTGTGACTGTGTACACCCTTGCAGAATATGTTTACAATCTCCAGGTCTCCAGGGAAAATGTATTTATTTCAATACTTACTAGAGAGCAGAGAGGGGGCCGTTATTGCTGTGAGTTCTTGTAGAAATAGACAGTATACAAGTAGTTCAACAAGTTAGTAAGTTTGTTTTCAAGATTTCACAGTAAACAAGTTCAAGCACAGCACAGCTCCTCTTTGAGTGTGTTTGAGCACATGTCTTTGTATGGGTGCATGTGTGTACTTTTATGCATTAGCTTGTAGCATGTTAGGTGTGCGTGTGTGCGTGCGTGTGTGCGTGTGAGCAGTAAGCAACTGTATTTGCGCATGCATGTCTTTGTTCATGTGCCCATATTCCATATGTGTGTTGCATGCACATATGTGTGTGCTGTTGTGTGATATGATGTGATATGATGTGATGTGATGTGATGCAGGCAGACTGCATATTAGGCAGACATAGTCAGAAAACAGCACTGCGAGAGACTACTCCACTAATTTAAACTGACAGCTCCTGACAAGTTGTTTTGGAGAGGTGAAGGCATATGAGATTGTGAGAGAATAAACTCTCTTGTGCGTGTGTGCGTGTGTGTGCGTGCGTGGGAGTAATCTGCATTAGAAGATCCAGTAATGATGATGATACTGAATGACAACAATAAAATTGAGAGATTTAATCCAGGAGGTGTATACACATGTGCTAAGCTATGAACTCCGTGAGGCATTACATTTAGTTTGACTCAGATACAGATAAAAAATGTTTATAGTTTGTTGATTACTTTTGATGCATTAATGGTCTTTTTTCTTTTCTTAATTTTTTTTGAGGTGTTAAAAGGTCTTAAAAGTCACTGTCACCGTCTTGTATGCTGCCTGGATCCATTGTTTTTCTCTCCAGTCCCATCTCCACAGATTAAAACCCTCAGTATTAATTTAACTCTGAGATTGTACAGTTCCTTTGGTTACATTTATAACCATCTGTAATCACGAACAGGCAGAATCCAATAAAGAACGTTACACGGATATGGTGTAATTCCTGTCATGTGTCAGGAATTACACCATTTATTTTTATTTGGTGACAGCGGCAAGAGTATTATTATGGTTACTATATGTTTTTGATGTTGCCACCTGTCATGCACCAAAATGGCTGACGGGTAGTCTATTTGAGTATCCCAGCAATACGGACATGGCAAGTGATATTTCTGTGGGGACTGTGGCAATGTGTGTTGTACCATATGCTCGAGGGCCAAAATGGCAGATGTGACACAGTGAATTATTGTCACAGCTGATAAAATACACCACAGCACACATTATGAATCTCAACTTGGATTGCTGAAGGCAGTGTGAACCAGCGACTGACTTCACTCTGAAAACAGCTAGTAATTCCTTAAATACTTGAACCCTAGCATCTGGGGGGAATATGCGGGGGGGATATAGCAGATCTACAAGCTCACGATGCGTTATGAGCTGGTGGATTAGCTATTTTCAGTGTAGAGGGAAATACTAGATTATTTAATATAGAGCCCTGGGGGACGACGGGGTCGGTTAGCTAAGTACATAAATAGGGTTTAAGTGGTTAAACGGTCTTGTGTAAAACTACCCACACAGAGGGATTTAAATTAGAATGGTTTTGGTAATGCTTGCACACATTGAACAGGTGTGTCACTGTCCAAAATCCTAACTTTTCATTAGCTGTTAACTACCGTACTTAAACCCTGTATACTTCATTAACCGGTGTCCCCCAGGGTTCTATACTTGGCCGCCTCCTATTTTCCCTCGACACTTCAGTGAAAATAGCCAATCTACAAGATCACATTTTTGCCGAATGTTCGCCTATTTTCGCCGAATGTTCGCTTATTCATGAGGTTAAAACATGCCAGCTTTTCTCCCATGGCAGTGACACACTAGCTACCTAAAAATGTTACATACAGTACATTTCAGTTGAATTCAGCTATAAAGCCAGAAAATATACAACAGTACCCTGTTGGTGTGGCTTTGTGACCAAAACTGGTAAGCAGTTCTTATTACAGAGGTGCTTTCAAAATGTTCGGTGTTGTTATGTATATTGATATATAGCTTTGTTAATGGCTATGTCTATGCTTCAGGGCATGTATGAAAAATATGACAGTATGAGAATCATTTGCTCACTCTTGCATTCAGCCAGTGCATCTTCCTAAATGTATTACTTTGTTCATGGCCATATGTTGAAACACACACAATAAACTAGACACCCAGGGCGTGCGTGTGTGTGTGTTTGTGTTTGCTTGTGCAAGAATAAGTGTGTGATTTAGTGTGTGAGACAGCCATAGAGATTCATTTAGTTCTCTCTCTCCTAATGTCTTTAGTGCCGTCTCTTCCCTCCATCTTCCTCTTTACTTTTATCATCCATCTATCCATGCATCCATTTACTCAGGCACAGAATCTGTTCTTCATTGTACCCTCTATAACATCAACTCTTTCATGCTTTTATTTCCCATCTTATCCCAGGTAATGAATTGAAGTCCAGCCACATGAGTGGTGTGTTGGTATTATGAAAGTGCTCCTCCACTCCAAGCTGTTTGTCAGTGATATGAAAGTGCTTCAGGTCCCCAATAAAACACAAGGTAAACCATATTAGACCCTGCTTGTGATGGGCTGGGCTTTTATATCAACAGCACTTAAAATATAGCAATAAAATTGGCATACAGTAAAATCCTCAGTGTTAATTTAACACATTGACTGCCAGAGTTTATTCATAATGTACTCTCCCCTGTGCCAGCAATTTGCGTGTTTTTTAATTTTTTTGTTTTGTAATTTTTCATTCAAATACATTCTCTGATTGTGTTGTCAAGCACCTACGATTGTTCCACCAGTAGAGAGCAGCACATCCAAACATTGATCACCTCGCTCACCCCCTCCCAAACAGGCCCACGTCATATCCGGTCATTCAAAGGATGTGACGTTTTCGACAATCCCTGCCCCGCTGATCGGCCTGAAAACGATTTGATACACTACGACAATGACTGTTAGTCACCCGGACCAAAGAAAATAGAAGTTGAGCTGTCCGTTTCTATTTTATACCGTGTGAAAAAACGTGTTTTTCCTTATTCCTTACATCCGGCTCCGGGTGAGTGTGACGTAAGTGGAAAACGAAAGTGTTGATGAGAAATAAACACAGCCGTGCGATCACAGATTAAACAATGAAAATTCAAAAGAACGCATCAATGCGATCCTGGCACTCAAGCGATGGATTTGAAAGAACGCATCGATGCAATCTTGGCACTGTATGTGTTAAGAGGGTGTACAAGTCTAACTAAATTGACCCATAAGGGTGCATTTGGTTACATTTGTACACTCTAAGATACAAATTGATACATTAACGAAGTAATTTATTACTGTGCAGCAACAGGTAAAATAATGGATAAATTAACACTGCAGCTTTTACTGTGCAGCACTGGGTAAAATAAAGTGCTGACTTCTGAAAGTTTGTGTATAGTAGACCTTGTAGTGAACCTTTCATGAACAGCGTTGTGGAGTTTTTCTCCTGACATTGCATATGGCAGAGATAAACTACTGTGATTTGTTTGAATAAACTTTTAAATGCCCAGGGTCGAATGACATTTTACCCACTAAATGTCATCATTTTGGCCGCTGCAGAGCAATTGTAAATCTTAAAAATGTGTCTGACCTAGAGAATAGAGAGTACAGCCTAGAACATCAAAGGCTAAAGCTGCAATCCGGAAATTATTTGAATGAATAAACTTTATTTTAACCAATCTGTATGGTAGAGTATGTTAAAACTAGCACATCTGGCAGTGGGTGGAGGTGGTTTCTCTACTCTTCCTTTGAGAAATTTAGCAGGAGGATCGAAAAGCTGCATTCGACTTGCGACCTCTGCCGCCAACATAGGCATAGGGGGCATGCCGCTGTCATTGCCACCTATATGCCGCTCCGCAATTATTATGTTTTTATTATTGTTATAACGACATGTTATGTGGTTAAAAACGACAAAATATACTCTGGAGTTGTTTTACCATAGCTGTAATTTCCAAATTCAGGCATAAACATTGGAAACATACTATAGTATTGTCTACAATCATGGCTGTATACAGGGCTATATTTGTTTCACTGGAGTGCATTACGCACGCTGATACAGTATGTTGTTTGTTTAACATTGTTGGAATACTCATGGTTGAAACTAGGTTACAGTGTGTGAATTTATTTATGTTACTGTGCCTGCATGAGGTTGCGTTGTTTGAGCGTGTAATCCATGTGGACTAGTGTTATTGTATGCTCACGGTGCAGTGCACCTGCAGGTGCATCTGTCGTGGCTCACAGAGGAATCAGTTACGCACAGCTTACAGTATATGTCCAGTAGGCTGCTAGAATCCATACATTACGGGCAAAAATATACAGTCGTGTCCCAATCAAACCCTGACAGTGCATTTCATTCAAATATAGGCTATAGGCTGGGTGTGGCTGCTCAACCATTTGAAATCTATTAATATTTACGTTAATGTGTGATTGTGGTCAGAGGCAGACACCATAAAAGTACATTGTTCAGTGGATTCAGGGAAATGATCGACCCTTGAATTTAAAACGTACGTTTTCGAGGCTAGTCTGTTATAATATACTGTAGGCTATTGCCGTTAACCAGAGAACACCGTAATAGGCTACCAGACAGTATGGGCCTACTGTACCTGACACCATGCTGTCAGCAGCTTGCATATATACTACAAAGCAGCAGTTTATATAAATGTATGATTTATCTCTGTGAAAAAACTATTATATTTCGATCTCTCCGTCGCTCAAATGTAGAGACTGACACTGCCTGAAGCTCATAAGCCCAATATCTCCCCTTGGCAAGGGCGGATTCCCTCTTACATGAGCGGCAGATGATTCATTCCCCGCACGGGAGACCTGGGTTCAAATACCGTGTTACAGTTGCAATTACCTCTCTCTGTCGAGAGAGGACATAAAACTTACAGATTGCTTTAAATCCCTGTGATAATCAATCCCGTTTATGGTGAATTGACTCACACTAAACAGACTAAAGAGGGACTGCATATACCACGTTCCCCACTCTTATCCCTCTCTTGACATACTTGTTTATGTGTGTAAAATTGTTATCGTAAACAAATAATGCAATGCTAAAATCACTGTCCACTGCTGTTGGATGAATGCCTCATATCAGCAAAATAGAATTGTATCAAAGATTTAGTGGGAAATTATTATTGCCTTGATTCTCCTGTGCATAAGTTATAAAAGTAATTGACCACATCACATGAAATGTAGAGTTTAGTGTGGATGTTGTCAGTTTAAGTGAGAAAATACCAAACATGGGTGTGAGAATGCATTGCAGCTGGCACATGCTACTTTTAGACAGATGCGTTACAAATTCTCACTTTCGGGCACAGCTTTTTCATGGACCCGAAGAAGTAACGCTTTCATTTTATGAAAGAAGGACCTCACATGGCCAGCTTACAATGGAGAGTATCCCCTGTGAAATAATGGAGGACTAAATCTGACTTGATATTTATACATTATTTGTATATATATACACGCCAATTTCAAGTCTGACTTTTAGGTTAATGACAGACAAGCACTTGAAGATTATAAACCAACATTCAACACATTTTTTACCTAAATCTGAAATTGTTCAGAAATAAGAAAAACTACTACTACTACTGGTCGGCTCATTATCAATGGACTAAACGTGCAATACCACTGCTATGGTCCTTTAACACCATGTGTCAATCTCATTGCTCATCTCTCTCTCTCTCTCTCTCTCTCTCTCTCTCTCTCTCTCTCTCTCTCTCTCTCTCTCTCTCTCTCTCTCTCTCTCTAAGCTGCCACTCCTTTGTCCATTCATCACTGTCAAACACCCCTGGCAAAATCATTAAATCTCTATTAATGTCACTTAATAATAGAAACGTCAGTCTCTCTCTCTCTCTCTCTCACTCTCTCTCTCTCTCTCTCTCTCTCTCTCTCTCTCTCTCTCTCTCTCTCTCTCTCTCTTATGTGTTAATGAACGCTAATGACCGTTTGACTTCTCATTGTTGTTTATCATAGTTTAGCTTGATAATCTGTTCCACTACACCCACACACTGTGGCTTAATGACACTTAATTGAAAACTTTGTTGACAAAGTGGATGACATTGAACGCTGAGATCACTAATTAGCTTAATTACGTTTAGCAAACTTTGCTCACGATACCAAAGACCCTTGTTGAAGGATCTCCGCAGTGGCGTCGCTAGGACTTTTTCTCTGCCGGTGCTGAGGGAGAGCAAGGTCAGTTGTGGGAGAAGTACTCAGATATTTTACTTAAGTAAAAGTAGCAATACCACAATGTAGAAATACTCTGTTACAAGTAAAAGGCCTGTGTTCAAAATGTTACTTGAGTAAAAGTCTGTAAAAGTATTGGCATCAAAATATACTTGAAGTACCAAAAGTAAAAGTAAAAGTATAAATATTTGAAAATAGCAGATCTACAAGCTCACAACGCGTCGCGATGCGACGCGTTGTGAGCTTGTAGTTCGGCTATTTTCAAATAGCCTAGGTATAAAATAGGGCTAAAGTGGTTAATGTTTGTTTTATAATGTAATAATTTATATCTGCAAAGTAACTAGTAAAGTTTTCATAATTGTAGTGGAGTAAAAGTACAATATTTGCTTCCGAGGTGTAGTGGAGTAGAAGTGAAAGTACTGAAAATTGGAAATACTTCAGTAAAGTAAAAATACCTCAAAATTGTACTTAAGTACAGTACTTGAACTTGTACTTGGTTACTTTACACCACAGAGCTAGGTCAACACATAGTGAATGGTCTGCATTTAGTACCTCCATCCAAAGCACTTTACAATGTGCTGTACATTCACCCATAGACAGTGGAAGCTAAACAGCCAAGGCACCAACCTGCTCAGGGATCAGTGTCTTGCTCGACGACACTTCGACACGAAGCCAGGAGGAGCTGGTGATCAAACCGGGAGCCTTCCAGTTCTCAGACGGAGTTACTTTAGTTAAGAGCTCATTTGTGTGAAAAAATCTTTCCACACTTTATATTGCATCATGAATAACCCATTTATAAATAGCAGATCTATGAGCTTGTAGATCTGCTATTTTTGAAAAAAACGTGAAAGTTTGTGCAAATATTTTGAATATATATATATTAAAAAAAATTAAGCGAACATTTTTAACTCAAATCTTTGCTTCTGGGGGTTCTACAAATGTCTTCTAAATCCTACAGTTTTTTTGAAAAACGTACGTTTCTATATCAGCGGTTCTAAAACCTTTTCATGTCAAGGACCCCCAGAATTGTATTTGGCCGTGGACCCCCATCTCAAAATATTTTGTAATAGGGACCACCAGAAGCAAAGATTTGAGTCAAAATCAAAAATATATATATACAAAGATTTGCAAAAAAATCACGATTTTTTAAAAACTGGGCACGCCCATGCAGCCACAGTGGGAGTGTGCCTTTTATAAGGTGCCACAGTGCCTTTATCAGACTCTCAACTGTACACATTGGCTATAATATTGAGCATGTGGCAATGTACGTATATTAGCTTTGTGCTTTTTATATAAGTAATGACATGAACAAAGGCTAAGTAAGTGTGTGATGGTGATATAGTCTACAGGCTGCCCATGGTTGAACCGTATCCTTGGTTTCAAGATGGTGACGAATTGTAATATCCGCAAACCGCCCTCCAAATCATGTATTAATTGGGACTCACAAAGTTTATTCACCTTCATATATTTCCCTAGAATGGCTTGGTCACACTGTGCTATGAACATTGTATCCTATCATCTTTGCCAGTGAGTGTGTAACAGCAGGTGAGGCAGTGATGAGGCTGCCTGAAAACCTGCTCCAGTAACTAAGCTGTTAGAGTGCTGTTGTTCTCATTTAAAGAGCTGACAGCCAATGCTGCTGGAACTCATTTTAGCGAAACACCTTTCTGTCTCGTCACACACACACACACACACACACACACACACACACACACACACACACACACACACACACACACACACACACACACACACACACACACACACACACACACCTTATCATGTCAGATGCTTCGCCTCTGGACCCATCTCTACCCTCTTGTCCTCTCCTTCTCTCCCCCTTTCCTCCCCCTGTTCTCCACCACTCCTCTCTACTCCCCCTCACCTCTCTCCTCCCATCCTCCATTTTGTTATTATGTTGTCAGACATCCATCCATGTGGAACATGCTTTGGGTTTTTTTGTTCTTTCTTTCCCACTCACTTCTCATTTTGTCGCTGTCTAGCGTTCTTTGACTAGCTCAATTCTCCCTACAACTTAAAGGACGACTTCACCGATTTTCAACCTATCTTCATATAATTGGTCCTCACTAATACTCATGATAAAATGGTAATAAAAAAATACTCGGTCTGTGTCTCAGAGGAGGGCTGTGGACAGTTCAGAGTCCTGTCTACCAGTGACATCATCAATGGGGAATCCAAGCTAGAATATAGAAATAGAATATAGAATAATAGAAACTGCAGGCTTTCTATTCCTGGAAAGTTGCAATGCAATAAAAGAAGCCATTGTTCTTGTCTCTTGTGTTAATAAAAATCGAAATAAAAAATGTGAAATCTTGTTTGAAAAAAAAATCATGCCTAACGATGATGTCACTGGTAGACGGGTTTCTGGACTGTCCCAGCCCTCCTATAAGACACAGACCAAGTAGAAAAAAATTGTACCATTTTATCATGAGTATTGGTGAGGACCAATTACAGTATATGAAGATAGGTTGAAAATCGGTGAAGTCGTCCTTTAACTCTCTGCACACACACGCACTCGCACACACACACACACACACACATACACACACACGCACACACGCACACACACTCTCGCTCTCGCTCTCGCTCTCGCTCTCGCTCTCGCTCTCGCTCTCGCTCTCTCTCTCGCTCTCTCTCTCTCTCTGAAGTACATTTGTGTGTGTGACAGTGAGGAAAGGAGATGCCTGTGGAAACAGAGTCTGAAGTCTGTCATTTAGCAGCAGAGCAGATGCTGGAGCCAGGATGCATTTCCCTGGACATCAGACGCAACCATGCTTATTGGTCGATGGCGAAAGCCTAATGAGAGAAAGAGAAGTTACAAACACTACCCTTAAGTGAATGACTAAATGCTTTTCTTCGTTGCGTGTCTGGATTGGCTTATGGTTGTACAAACAAATCAGACCATAGATTCAACATAATATGGATGTACTGAGCAGCTACTATCTTAGTTTACTAAAACCTCTTTAACTTGCAACGGCCTGAAATCTTCAAGCAGGTGACCATCACTTCATTGAGAGACAGAGGAACTACTGCTCTATAACCATCAAAATCCTCAGTGTTAATTTAGCTCTGAGTGTTTAAAAATGTAACCAAATCTACCCGTAAGGGTCCATTTGGTTACAGTTGTACATGCTCAGAGTTGCAAATGGGTAAAACAGGAGGATTTGACTATGTATAGTTGGAGAGGCTAGACTTGGCTTGGCAAGTTGTGTGGAATAACGTAAGCTACTTCACTGAGTGTGTGTGTGTGTGTGTGTGTGTGTGTGTGTGTGTGTGTGTGTGTGTGTGTGTGTGTGTGTGTGTGCGTGTGCGCGCGTGCGTGCGCGTGCGTGCACGTAAATGCATAAAGGAGAGCATGCTTTGAATGCTATATATCCGTACACACAGTATGTATTTTTTGATTGATTGGATTTGGACCCCCTCTCATTTTGTCGCCTCTATCTCTCCATCTGTGTTTTCAGTGTTCTACTTTTTTCTTCTGAATCTCAGACGTTTCGTTTCACTCCTTTATATTTATTTATTTAGAGTGAACCAAAAAGTGTGGAAAGTGTACATTTACTCAAGTACTGTACTTGAAAACATTTTAGATTTTCCATTAATTTAGTATTTCCCTTTATATATATATATTCTACTCTCACTCTCACTACATCAAATAGACAAATATTGTACTTTTTACTACTACAATTATTTAAGTATACAGATTTTTATTATTATTACAAAGCACAATTTTGTTCTTCGGCTATTCCAAATATAGCCTATATCTACAAGGTATAGCTTGTGGATCTGCGGATTCGATAGATTTCGATAGATTTTAAAAACTAAAATTAGACATTCTGCATAATGAGTATAGGCTACTTTTACGTTTAGGACTATATATTGTGATGCCATTACATTTGTACTTTACTCAAGAGTATTTCTACATTGTGGTATCGTTACTTTTACTTAAAGTTGTACAATGCAGAATCACAAATAACGATTTTTAGCAACCTCTGCTGGTCACTACCGTCACTGCATACAATTTCCGTAGTCCTCGATTACCCAGAATTCCATTCGTTTTCACCGGAAGCCGGAAGCATTTCAAAAAGCGATCTTTTAATTGTTTTATACTATCTACGGATCGTTTCTCTTAGCCAGTGGAGCATTAGTTACCATGAGCTGTGCTTTATTTTTCTGTTCTTTTTCGATCTTCCAATCCTACATTCTCTTAAAATCAGCGTGAGGTTCCTTTTTGTTATTAGCGCGGTAGTTCCTGGCCAAACAGGAAACCGTTGCGCTAGTTCCTGGCCGACGTCATGACGTCGGCCAGGACGTCGGCCACGACGTCATGACGTTGGCCAGGAACGTCATTTTCCCAGGAAAGTCCCCCCCGTCCACGTTCAATAGAAAATATATAAATAAAAGGCTTCCGGGGGTGAAATTCATGGAGTGGGTGTTGTGAAACTTTTGCCACTCACAAAAGATATACAATTTAACTTTAGTTTTGTTGAAAACGTTACCTAGTATGCCTTTAAGTAAAAGATTTGAGTACTTTTTCCACTACTGCAACCAATAACATGATCATTCCACTGTCAAGGCTGCTTCCGTAGGGTTGCCATGGCAACATAGAGTCTGCACAGTAATGGCCATTGCGGAGAGGGCCAGGAGGCTGGGGCACAACACACACACACACACACACACACATACACACACGCACACACACACACACACACACACACACACACACACACACACACACACACCTCCCACCCACCCATGCTCATTTTCCTTAACAGCCAGTGGGAGTGTTAAAGTCATTATAGATCCCCCCAGTCAAAGTCAATGATCTTAAAGCACCAAGGTGATAACTCATTACTCACACACAGTGTTAATGGGCCTCACAACATACCAGCTGTTTAACACTGCACGTGTCTGTCTGTCTGTCTGTCTGTCTGTCTGTCTGTCTGTCTGTCTGTCTGTCTGTCTGTCTGTCTGTCTGTCTGTGTGTGTGTGTGTGTGTGTGTGTGTGTGTGTGTGTGTGTGTGTGTGTGTGTGTGTGTGTGTGTGTGTGTGTGTGTGTGTGTGTGTGTGTGTGTGTGTGTGTGTGTGTGTGTGTGTGTGCGTGCGTGCGTGCGTGCGTGCGTGCGTGCGTGTGTGTGTGTGTGTGTGTGTGTGTGCGTGCGTGCGCGCGTGTTGATGTTTACACACTAGTTTACAGTGTAAAGAAAATAATGAATAAGACACACTACCTAATTTCTAATGATTTATGTTTTGGGCCTTTGTGTCTTCATCAGAGTAAGCTCCCATGATGAAGACATAGATGCTGAAACACAGTAATTGGTGAAAAGGAGGTAACGTCCCTTCTTCATTCCTTTTAAATTGGAGTGCCACTTCTCTTCTTGTGGAATATTGAGCTTGTCATTTAGAATACTTAAGCTGAGCACCCAGCTAGAAAACAGCATTGGGCGAGGGAATGCACCTGCTACCTTCACAGCAAAACCCTGACGGTTAATTTCAACTCTGTTGTGTGCAAACTTAACTTAACGTTTTTACACTCTGAGTTACAAGTGGATAAACATTCATATCATATCATTAGTCCCCCCCCCCTTTTTTACAAAGTAGCAGTCAATGCAATAGCTGTACTGCACGCACAGAGATTACAATAGGTTTGTGAAAATAGCTAAAAAGGAAAGTAGGGTGTTGTACTTCAAAAAATGATGAAAGAATTCCCCTGAACTGTGTAGACAGTAATGAGGTTACATGAAGGCAGACAGAAAGCACCCAACTCTTTTTTTCCATCTCATTTGGTGAAAATAGCAGATATTGTGTTGATCTACAAGTGTTGTGAGCTTGTACTATTTTCAGCAAAGAGATTTGGTGTAGAGGGAAATAAGGACGAGACGAAGTACAAGGCCCTGCGCCACCCCGGTCAACAAAGTATGTAAGTGGTTAACTCAGAGTGTAAAATTGAACCCATAAGGGTCATTGGCATAGCTTTCATATATGCAGTGTGGGGGTCCTGGCACAGTGGTTCTCAACCAATGGTTCCCAACCTGGGGGCCAAATCATTTTGAGGGGTCGCCAGATACTACACTACATCTAACTAACATTATACAGGGAGCTGTCCGTTCATTTCAGCGCCATAGACAGTGTCACTACATCTAGGATAATCTGAGTTCCCAGAAGTTTTTCGCCTCGCATACAAACGGGAGCGGCGAGGAACTTCTGGGCCAAAGCCCTGGTATTTCTGGGCGGGATGTAACTTACGCTCAGAATCTGAGCGGACACGCCTCTTACCGGTCTACTCGTCTAAAAAGTCCGACGAGAGGCAAACAGCAGTACACAACAATGGCGGCCGCAATTTCTCAAGGGGAAATTGCTTCCCGTCGCTCCTATTTACATGTAAGACCCACTGCATGTGGATCCCGCCCCCTTTTCTTCATTGGCTGTTGATTTGAATCAGAAATCAGTGGCCGCGCCCCTGCTGTCCAGGCTTTGAGCCGAAGCCTCCCAGACTACATCTAGGATAATAGGGAGCTGTCCGTTCAGCACCATGGACAGAGTCACTATGCATCTAACATGAGCCATGAGTCACTTCATGATAGGGAGCTGTCCGTTCAGAACCATGGACAGAGTCACTATAGCTAACATATACAGGGAACTGTCCGTTTCAGCACCATGGACATTGTATTACCTAAAAAAATACGTTGTCAATAGTGATCAACAAACAATACTATAAGAATTGGTCTACAAGCTCACGACGCCTCTCGTTGCGAGGCGTTTTAGATCGGCTATTTTCACAATATTTATATGTGGAACCAAGTCAAACTAAATGTAATGCCTCAACTCCTACAATTCCAAGTGCTTGTCAGAGTGGGGGTGTGCCTATAGTTCAAATATTATTTTGGGGGGTCTTGGCCTGAAAAGTTTGAGAACCACTGCAGTCAGTATACCACCTCACATGCCCAGCTTCTATCATCGTTGGCAGCGATATTCCTCAAAGTCCACAACATTGTGTGAAAGTCACATCCAGGGCCGACAGTTCAGACGATATAGGCAGCTGCTTAGAGCGCCGTCCCAGAGGGGATAACACTAAATTTCATTTTCGGAAATTCTAAATTGTAACATTTGGGCGGTTTTCTATCGCTCATTTGACTCATTTAGCCTTGTTGGAGTGGGTGCCTGGTCCCTATTCTGAATGTTTGAGAAATTGTTTATAAGGTCATATATTATATAACAAAAGTATTTAGGCTGTCAGGTTTACGTGGTTAGCCTGGGGCACCATACAAGCTAGAACCAGCACTGGTCACGTCCTTAGCTATAATAGTATACTGTCCCCTGCCTCAGGTGTCCTACGTACAGTATTGTGTATACATTCTGCCTCAGCACCACACCACCCTGTCAGCTACAACCACATT
Source organism: Gymnoscopelus braueri (assembly GCF_963280865.1). NCBI lineage: Eukaryota > Metazoa > Chordata > Actinopteri > Myctophiformes > Myctophidae > Gymnoscopelus > Gymnoscopelus braueri. Next base: position 26,510,237 of record NC_137608.1, on the reverse strand, counting down.
ATTTATCTTGTTTCGTTTCGTTGTTACTGTACAGAACAAGTAGTAATACTCAAAATTCAGGCTGTTGGGGGAACCACTCTGGACATGTCATAATAGGCAAACAAAAAGAGCAAGCTCACAACAGGTCGCAACGCCACACGTTGTGAGCTTGTAGATCGCCTATTTTCGGCAAAGGCATTTGATGTAGAGTAACACAGGGAGGGCACCAAGTAATGAAGCACAGGGTATAAGTGGTTAAGTTGTGAATGAAGTCCAGTAGATAATCATGGCAACTAAACAATCATGGCAAACACATAATTGATATACTTATTAGTGTCTATTTCAGCAGCTCTTCTAGCCTTAAGTCACAAGGCTGAAGGGGACAGACACGCATCAATACGTGCCTGTAAGTAAGTGTGTGTGTGTGTGTGTGTGTGTGTGTGTGTGTGTGTGTGTGTGTGTGTGTGTGTGTGTGTGTGTGTGTGTGTGTGTGTGTGTGTGTGTGTGTGTGTGTGTGTGTGTGTGTGTGTGTGCGTGCGTGCGTGCGTGCGTGCGTGCGTGCGTGCGTGCGTGCGTGCGTGCGTGCGTGCGTGCGTGCGTGCGTGCGTGCGTGCGTGCGTGCGTGCGTGCGTGCGTGCGTGCGTGCGTGCGTGCGTGCGTGCGTAATTGCGTATGTGTGTGTGTGTGTGAGCGCTTCCGTGAGTAAGTTTCAATGGTACAGCTTGATGTGAGGGTCCATTGGGCAGTCAGACTATGCGTGACACTGATAGGCCAATTAGTAGTGGAGCCAGTGATAAATGATCTGCCAGACGGGGTCTATAATGGAGGGAGGGGACTAGGGGAGAGAGAGGACCCTGTCCCGCATCTCAAATCTCTTTCAGTCCAGGAAGACACCGATTTATCACATATCCCCAATATGTCCTCCTCTGGTTATCTCTTGTCGAGGTGTGTTTGTGTCCGTGTGTGTGTCCCTGTGTGTGTGTGTGTGTGTGTGTGTGTGTGTGTGTGTGTGTGTGTGTGTGTGTGTGTGTGTGTGTGTGTGTGTGTGTGTGTGTGTGTGTGTGTGTGTGTGTGTGTGTGTGTGTGTGTGTGTGTCTGTGTGTGTGTGTGTGCGCACAGTTTGTTTTTGTCATTTGAACTTTTTGGAAGTTTTCTCTTCTCTTTTGTGTTAATCCCTGTACTTGTATTTGTTGTTACTATTGCCCTGAGAGGTTTTTTAATTAGTCTAAAGAGGGAAAAAAACAACAGATTGTTTCATTTATTTTCTAATCAGAGAGAGAAAGAGAGAGAGAGAGAGAGAGAGAGAGAGAGGGTCATTTTTGTGCAACTCCAGGATATTTATCATAGTTAGAATCTTGTCCTTTTGTCTCTGCACTGTGAGAAGACAAACGATGATTATCTTTTCTGCTGTGTTGTTTTCTTTACCTCAAAGGTTAACCGTAATCACTTTAGGTGTTATTTTGTCACAGGAAGATCCTTTTAGAGCATTTTTATTTTCTTTGCTTATTATTTTCGGTGATGCCAAGAAGGAAACAAGGGGGAAAAACAACGTTACTTTGCAGCAATGCTAAATGTCAGTTACGTGCCACACAAATAGCTTTGTGACATGGGGACACCTAAAAACTATAGGTTACTGGACGTAACCCCGGTTTTATGATAATATGAGCGAGATGTCTCGCCTATGGGAGAGCGCCCTCTGGCGTGATCACCGAAGCATTACCTTATAAACTCCAGACAAACCTTTGGCTGGATTCTGACCTCCCTCTGACTGGAGGGCCCGCCCTCCATCCTATATAAGTCAGGGGAGAGTCATTTTCCGTAATTCAAGATAACATTTTTCTTCTCGTTCGTAAACAAGAAGGGTGTCTTTCGAGACATCTCGCTCATATTATCATAAAACCGGGGTTACGTCCAGTAACCTATAGTTTTATTTCAAATATTCACTCGATGTCTCGCCTATGGGAGATATAGTAAACTCCCTGATTGTTATCTCGAAGTCCAGAATAACCAGCCTAGGGGCCTGACCCCCGTCTGGAGGCTACACTATGGACCGTATGCGCCACAGGGGCTGCAGTTACGTCCAAACTGTAGAACCTGGCAAATGTCAAGGCCTAAGCCCAACATGCCACACTGCAGACATCCCAAATGGAGACCCCCCCGAAGAGGGCCCATGATGTCGCTATTTCCCTTGTAGAATGTGCCCTCAGTCCCACTGGGGCAGCATCCCACCACTGGAATAGGCTAACTGAATAGCCTCTACAATCCAGTGGGAAAGTGTCTGTTATGCAATGGGCTTGCCCACCATCCGTGGAGCCCATGACACAAATAGCTGATCTGACTTTCTCAAAGCCCTAGATCTGCCAATGCACATTTCCAAAGCCCGAACCGGACAAAGGCAATGTAACCTTTCATCCTCCTATGAGGCGAAAAGAGGCGGGTGAAACGCATTCAAGGTCACAAGGACACTTGGTACCAAGGGGTTCTTTGGCACATACCCAGGTCTGGGTCTGACAACCACCCTTGTAGCCCCTTCCTTGACTGTGTACACTCCTCGTGTACTGACAGTGCATGAAGATTACTGAGCTCTCCAGTAGTCACTGAAGCCATCAGTAACGCAGTCTTGACTGACAGTTGTTCTGTCAATTTGACTCAGAGGCTCGAAAAGTGACCGAGATAAGGAGTCCAACACCAGGCTCAAATCCCAGGGTGACACCGGGGACTTTGACTCGGGAAGAGACGTCCGGTCCCTTCCATGAACCGACAAATCAGGCGGTGCTGACCCACCGTCTCGGCTTCAAGCAAATACGGCAGGCTGAGATAGCCGCCAAGTAGACTTTTATTGTGGAAAAGGCTCTGCCCTTATCCATTAAATCCTGTAGAAAAGGACTTAATGGACATGGGCTTAGAACGGCACAGTGCGAGACTTCTCGCACCTTATCTCAAAACCGTTCTGGGGTAACCCCTCAGTACTCAGATTCATCCCCTCATGGGCTGAGCCCAGAGAGTCAGATGTTCTGGTCAGGGACAAAATATCTCGCCCCCTGCTAGCGTTAGCATGTTTCCGCGTAACGGAAGCAGCCACAAGCGGTCGTACAGGAGAGGTTCGACTGACACCCAGTGACCCCATTCTGGGGCCACCAGTATCACCATCAGCCCCTGGTCCCTCACTCTCACGAGTGTGGGACCTAACAGGGACAGCGGAGGAAAGCATAAAAAGAGTTCTGAGCCATTCGTGCACTAGTGCATTTCGACCCAGAGGCACTGCACCCTCCACTGGGAAGAACAACGGACATCCCGTGTCTTCCAGTGAAGCAAAAAGATCCATCTGGGGGCGATCAAACGATCCCAGATCTGTCCTGGTATCTCCGGGTGCAGAGACCATTCGTCTGAGAGGAATCACAGATTCCTCCAGCGACACAGCGTTGTTACACATTCCTCTGTGACCAACACACGACAGCAACTGCCCAATCGTCTTAGCGATACGGCTAAGGCCATCATACCTGACATTTCCATGCACATTTTGAAGGAGACCCTCCGGCCCGTGTAAAATTGTGCTAGGCAGGACAAAAAGGACTGATCCTTTTCGGTGGCGGGCTGGCTCTGAACGATAGCGAGTTCAGAGTCCTGCCTATGAAATTCGCCGTCTGTGCAGGCACCAACACGCAGTTGACCCTGAAAACCCGATTTCAGTAGGTGAGACACCACTTTCTGAGTATGCTGCCTTGCCGCCGATTCTTGAGTCGGCTTGTAGCAGCCCATCGTCTATGTAAGACGCTATGCGAGTGCCTTCTCTTCTCAGAGGGCCAATCGCAACCTGCGTGAATTCGACGAATACTCTGGGGCTGAGGACGTTACAAACGGTAGCACCGTGTATTCGTAATTTCAACCTCAGAACCCTAACCGCAGAGATTTCTGTGTGGTGGGTAAAAGGAGCATAAAAATAGGCGTCTTTTAGGTCTATCAATGTGAACCAGTCTCTCTGGCGCACCATGCGGAGGAGAGACGGATTTGATAACATCCTGAATTTGAACACCTTTAGATACTGATTGAGGGCTCTTAGGTCCAGTATCGGACGCAGCCCCCCCCCTTCTTTTTGACCAGGAAATAGCACGAGTAGAGCCCGCTGTTCGCTTGGTCTCTGGGTATTTCTTGTACAGTTCTTTTTCCCAACAGGGAGAATTGTCTTCCTGTAGAAAGTCGCCCGCCAGTCCCCTGCTTAAGAGAAAATAGCTTTCACTAGCATGGGGAGGTCTCGAGGCGAACTGTAGTATATATCCCCTGGATATAGAGTGCAGCTGTATAGTGGTTGAACAGAGTCGACCGTGAGCCGTTCCCTTGGGGACAGGGCGTAATCGTCCTCTCCCCATGGCGAGCATTCGCCCCGCTACCATGAAGTGTCCGTGAGACCTCTGTGGTAGCGAGCTCGTGTCCCTTATGTTCTGGTTTTGTCCTGTTTCATTTCTTTTTGCCGTGCCCCTGAAAATCAGGCTGTAACGGTTTGAAATGTTATTGGAGAAACAGGTAGAGAGGGTTCAATTTCTAATAACCACTCCGATGTCTTGCCATAAGGAGACATCTTGGTCATAGTATCAGTGAACCGGGGTTACAGTCGTAACCCATGTTTACATTCACACAACATTATCCACATAATGTATAGTGTGTAAAGTCATTCTCCCTTCCATCGGGTGGTGGAGCGTGTTCACCCCGCCCCGCCCGGTCACCGGAGCTCTAGGACCACCAGAGAGAGAGGGGGAGGCGGAGTCCACCGTCTCCTCCTGACATAGTCCCAGCCATGTCCCTCTCCTTTCTTTATTTCGCTCTGGTAGAGTAGCTGCCCGAGGCCTGCCTCTGGCTGGCTAGGGTGCCCCCCCTGGCCTGTAGGTTGCAAGCAGGAGCGCCTGCCGTTTAGGCGACGCATGCTTCGCAATGGAGTTGGGCTCTCGTGTCAGAGCCGTGGCTTCTGACGTGAGGTGTGTGGCAACCCCTTCTTCCACGGGTAGCGGGAAGAGTAGGGCTCAGCCCAGGACACGTCAACTGTTGTCCCAGTGCTGGTTGCCAACGGGAGTAGGCATTAAACCGTTCTCCCATACTGGCTGCGGCTGTGGCCATAGGCTACGCCGCTGGTAACTCGAGGTCGAGTATGAGTCGTGGGGAGAGGCTCGTTTTACTGGCCAATCGCCTGCTCAATGACCTGGTTATAGGGGACATATTCTGTACCCTGGAGTAGTTGGGCCTCGTCCGTGTCCTCTTCCTAACTTGGTGTAGAAGGGACGCCTCGCAGGGTTTGGGGGGGTTCGTCCCCCTCCGCCCCGGTGGACGTGGACTCCTATGGCCGGGTCAAACATTTGGAAATGTATGGCCCGTTTTCTGACGAACCTAGGTTCAGTCAGTCCGCATGCTATGCGGAACGGACCTTCCTCACACGGCCCTCGGGCTGCGTGGGTCGGTCCCAGGCAAATAACACATGAGTTGTGTCCGTCGTGACACGACATTCTATTCCCGCAGACCCCGCACTCTTTCGAGGGACAGGGGTCCCTTCGTTGCTGGGCTGCAGCGGTCATTGTTCACAACACGCGTGGAGCCTGTTTGTGGCAAGGTCTGTAAAACAGGGGAGTCGTGTATGGGAGAAAAACTTGCTAAGCTTTTATTGTCCCAGAGAAACAACACGATGTCGGTGTTAGCGTGTAGCTAACTGTAGCCTGCCCAGCTGGTAGTTTATGATGCTAGCTGGTGGCTTGCAGAGCTGTCCCAAAGAAAAACACTAAGAGCGGAAGACGCTGGTGTGTTTGCTCGGTTTTAGCTCGTGGCTAAGAGGCCACCTTAGAGAGAAAAACACGATGTGGAGCAGTGATGCTGTCGTGTTTTACTCGGTGATAGCACGCAGTGTGCAAAACGTGTTGCTAGTGGGAGCTCTAAGCTTACCGATGGCAACGTGCTAAGCAAGCTGGTAGCATATTATGCTAGTTGGTGGCGTGCAGGGCTGTCTCTGAAAGAACACAGTAGGAGCGGACGACGCTGGTGTGTTTGCCCGGTGTTTAGCTCATGGCTAAAAACCACCTCGGAGAGAAAACACGATGTGAAGCAGGTTATGCTGTCGTGTTTACTCTGTGTCAGCACGCAGTGTGTAACGTGTTGCTAGTGGGAGCTTGTTAAGCTCACCGATGGCAACGCACTAAGCTAGCTGGTAGCGTATTATGCTAGTTGGTGGCGTGCAGGGCTGTCCCAGAGAAAAAACACACTAAGAGTGTAAACACTGGTGTGTTTGTTCAGTGTTTTAGCTCTTGGCTAAGAATCACCTCGGAGAAAACCACGATGTAAAGCAGAGATGCTGCCGTGTTTGCTGTAGCCTGCCAAACGTGTTGTTAGTGGGAGTTTATTAAACTCACCAGTGACAACATGCTAAAAACTAGCTGGTATCCTATGATGCTAGTTGGCGGCGTGCAGCGCTGACCCAGAGAAAGCACACTAAGAGCGGACGACGCTGGTGTGTTTACTCGGTGTTAGCTCGTGGGTAAAAAGTCACCCTGGAGAAAAACACGATCTTAAGATGTCGTGTTTACTCTGTGTTAGCATGATAGCCTGCAAGCAGTGTCGCTAGTGGGAGCTTGTTAAGCTCCCGGTGACGACGCGCTACGCTAGCTGGTAGTATATGATGCTAGTCGGTGGCGTCTCGCACTCTTTCTGCGGGACCGGGGCTCTGTTGGACCCGGTCCGGCTCTTCGGAGCTGCGGAGGCCATGTTCACGTTAAGCGTTTTAAGCTTGAAGAACGGAACAGGGAGGAGGGAAAAACAAAACACGGGGGCCGAGCAGACTATGCTGGCGTGTTTGTTTTTTTCCTAGCTAGCTCGGGGCTAACTGTGGCTAGCAGCCCGTGGGGCTGAGGAGAGCTTATTAGGCTCATCCCCTGGCTCACGGCTACTAGACTGAGAAGTAGCAGACTATACTACACGTTAGCAATTTAAGCTAGAAAAACTAGGGAACATGTTAAGTTCCTCTAGGAAGAACCGTGCGATATTGTCACAGGTTTTGTAAAGAAAGTCAACACCTACCGTCAGCAGCGTCTCGCGGTCCAAGATATTATCCTGTCCTGATGAGACTTTCGCCGTGCCGACTCCATAAGGTGGACTGAGAAGGTGCTTCCTCGATCGAACGAGAAGAAAAACTGAATTACGGAAAATGACTCTCCCCTGACTTATATAGGATGGAGGGCGGGCCCTCCAGTCAGAGGGAGGTCAGAATCCAGCCAAAGGTTTGTCTGGAGTTTATAAGGTAATGCTTCTGTGATCACGCCAGAGGGCGCTCTCCCATAGGCGAGACATCGAGTGAATATTTGAAATAAAACATTCAATTTGCAAGCATAGACTCACATAGACCTGCCAGGAATTGCAATCATTACACAGTATAGTACCTTTTTCAGGCAAGAAATCTTTAGAACTCGGCTGACTTCCAAGACCGAAATGATGAAATATTTGGACAAAATGTCGCTTGGATTCTTCAATGCTGTTGGTGGGATTGGTCTTATTCTTCCTCATTAGTTTGAGTGTAATTTCATAGATGCCGTGCACTCTGTCAGATTGCGTGTGTGCGTGTGTGTGCGTGTGTGTGTGTGTGTGTGTGTGTGTGTGTGTGTGTGTGTGTGTGTGTGTGTGTGTGTGTGTGTGTGTGTGTGTGTGTGTGTGTGTGTGTGTGTGTGTGTGTGTGTGTGTGTGTGTGCGTGTGTGTGACAGAGAGAGAGGGGGGGATGACATGATGAGAAATTAATTACTCTAGCAACTCCAATGCTTTTCAACCACAGCCATGTGATTAGGTAGATAGGTTCAGAATATAAACAACTAGAGGTTCAAGTACCATTTAATGTAACTATGTAACTATTTAATGTAACTATATTGCAGGAAAGGTTTGCCGTCAGACAGAACAAAGAATCTGAAGTCTAATACCTGGATCTTTTTATTGCAACATCCAGTTTGATTTAAAAACATTTGAGAAATAATAATAATGTTTTGTACAATGTCTTACCAAGAGGATCCAGCCTAGAGGCATTGGCCATCACTGTACAATGTCTTTGTGAGCAGAGTAATAGCCAGGGTGTGCCACTAGGCCACTGCGGTCATTATAGATGGCTTAAACAGTCTATTGTTGCTAGGAGACTTGTGAAAACCCTTGTGAACATCTGGCCATCTGTTTAAACCATAGAGGTGAAACCATAAAGGTGACATGTCATTTAGAATCCCAGTTCCAGAAGTAAGTAAGTAAAATGTATTTGTAGAGCACCTTTCACAGACATTGATAGTCACAAAGTGCTTCACAAGCATATCAATATAGCAATATAGCAAATCAACCAAAAAGAGTCAAAGAAAACAAGAGTCTAGAATGAACCAAAAAAAGTATGTATTTTGATTATGTCATTTCATTTCATTTCAAACCTTTATTCATTCTCGAAGTACATTGAGGTTGCACCTCATTTTCAGTGTCGAGATACATCACAGTACAATTTCATTTTCATTTTCACATCAATATTCATATCAATGATAAATCAAAACAAAACAAAAACAGAAATGTTCCCCTATCGTGTGAGATACAACACAAATTTAAAAGCAGTTGCAGACACTTGTGGATAGATCTGCAATCAAAGATTTAATTTGACCATATGTTGTTATAATCGCTCCAAGAGAACAAATCATGATTCAAGAAGACATAATGTAATTCATTTCATTTGCTTAACTGAAAAGTGTAAGGCACAATGTAAGAGGTCAACAAGTTGACATGTTATATGACTGGGAATGTGATTGCAGGATTCTCAGATACACACAGAAAAATAAAGGTGCCAACTGGAACCAAAACTGGTTCTTCAGAGTGATGCCATAGAATAACCATTTATGGTTCCAGAAACAACCTTTTAGACCATTTATTTGAATGGTTCGATAGAGAACCCAAACCCCTTAACCGTATGAACTTCATCAACCGGCTGAAATGTGCTTGTCGAAAATAGCAGATCTACGAGCTTGTAGATCTGCTATTTTCAATGAATGTCTGCCTATTAAGACATGGTTTAAGAGTGCAAAGGTTCCTCAACGAACTTTGACAAAAAAAGGTTCTCTAGAACTAGATGAGGAACATGAAGAACCATTCAGTAGATCAAATGGTTCTTTAGTAGTTGATGGTTCTTTGTGGAACCATATAGACTTTTAAAGAACCATTTAAGAACCATTATTTTTCTGTGTGTAGGCTGAGGAGGAGCTAAAACAATAACATTAACAATAACACTATCATCAAAATCGTAAGAATGTGGCTGATCCATACTTCATTAAATGCAATGTTACATAGTAACTTTCTGTAGTTGTATTTGACCCATAGCTGCTGCAGTGCACACGTACACATGATATTGCTGCCTAGTCAGCAGTTGTGAACAATACCCTGGTAAGATAGCGGAACCGGTATCCCATGTCGCATCTTATGTTCTATATATGGTTTTAAACCACCAAGAAGTGGTAGGCCCAAATTCAAAACAACTAGAGTTGTTAATGATGCATAAAAAAGCACTCAAGGTGGCACAGGGGTAAAACGCCTATCCACCGCACAGAATCTAGGGGTTTGAATCCATCCGGTTTGGCTGAGTGTCTAGACCAGGGGTCTTCAACAGTCGTCAGAGCTACTATAGGGGGTCCGCCAAATCTTTGTGAGATATGATTTTTTTTTTTTTTACATAAACCACTTGAACCCTAGAATTCCTTTTCTGAGGGGAACATTATGCATTCTGTTTTTGGACATCTAGGTGTATGTTGATTTTGTGAGTGTCTTGTAAGCCTGTCCGAGCTGGGCATCTTGTGGTGCAGGACACTATAATACAAAGATCTATCTATCTTCTATCTATGGAGATAGACAACGTGACAACGCAGCGCGAGGCGTTGTGAGCTTGTAGATCTGCTATTTTTGGCAAAGAGGTATAGGTCTAGAGGGGAAAAAAATAGCAAATAAAATTAAAAGTTTAATCTGAAACACAATTTCATACAATATAGAGGGGGTCCCTGCTTCATCTCTCTCTCAGTTAGGGGGTCCTTGGCCTGAAAAACGTTGAAGACCCCTGGTCTAGACAAATACAATTGGTCCGTGTTCGGGATAAGGAAGCCGGGCAGGGAGGTTACCTTTGTCTCTGCATATACTCCTACTGGTTGGGGCAGCACCTGTCAGCGGGGGGTGTTGAACTGGGGGAGTAGGATTGGCATAAACATAAATTGGGATAAAAAGGGGTAAAAATTATTGGCTACTCTAAATGTATCTAAAACATTTTTATGAAAATAATAATGGATAAAAAACATTTCTGTAGGCTAGCTGGCCAACTAACATCTGTTTATCACACAGTTTTTATATTCTAAGTTACAAACTAGATTTTCATAAAGGTTGAACTGTTCAGGGCAATCGTGTCCGCGGGCCGGCGGACCACGTTGTCTATCTCCATAGATAGAAGATAGATAGATCTTTGTATTATAGTGTCCTGCACCACAAGATGCCCAGCTCGGACAGGCTTACAAGACACTCACAAAATCAACATACACCTAGATGTCCAAAAACAGAATACATAAACATATTGATTGTCCAAGGCTGTGAGTTACGGATACATAATTCTCCAGCACAACTGCCATTGCCATATATGGGCACAAAAGGCACACAGACAGAAGGGTACAATGGGTAGGTACTCTGACAAAACCCCCAACATTATGACTCAGACATATTGGTCGGATCGGCGGTGTGAGGGCCCGAATCTCTAGTTTCTTATATTCTTAACCTGTCTATAGTGCTGAAGCACCTCTTTGCTAAATCTTTGCTTTCATTCGTTGGGTTCAGTCATGTGGACCGTCCGTATAATTCATCTGATCTTATCTGACCAGGACCAGCAGATCACCAAACAGATTTCCAAATCCACTCTTTAGTTGGTGGATTTGATCTCAGCTGTACTGTGTTGGCTCTGCTCTGCTCTGCTCTGCTCTGCTCTGCTCTGCTCTTCTCTGCTCTTCTCTTCTCTTCTCTTCTCTTCTCTTCTCTTCTCTTCTCTGCTCTGCTCTGCTCTGCTCTGCTCTGCTCTGCTCTGCTCTGCTCTGCTCTTCTCTTCTCTTCTCTTCTCTTCTCTTCTCTTCTCTTCTCTTCTCTTCTCTTCTCTTCTCTGCTCTGCTCTGCTCTGCTCTGCTCTGCTCTGCTCTGCTCTGCTCTGCTCTTCTCTGCTCTGCTCTGCTCTGCTCTGCTCTGCTCTGCTCTGCTCTCTTATCTTCCCTTCTTTTCTAGTCTATGATCTCTTGTCTGGTCTTTTACAACTATTGCATTACATTCTGTTTGATTCTATTCTGTTAGAATCTATTATATTGTTCTATTCTATGTTCTATTCTATTTTACTGAGATCCATGGGACACATCAGTCATTCTATCCATTTCTCAGCTCTGCAGAGCTCCCATCTAACTGAGATTGACACCATTATAGAGACATGTGCTGTGTATTAGTTGACTTACGTTGAAATGGGACATTGTTTTTCTCCTTTTTCTCTATGAAGTTAATTATGTTTTTTAATGATGTTGTTGTTTTTATGAATGTTATTTCGTTCATGTTTTTTTTTAGCTTTTTTTGTTTTTTGTTATTTGTATATAAAATGAAGACAGATGGACATGATTATTTTTTGTCATTCAAGAAAAAGTGTTTGCCCCTTAGGAAATTCCAAGTGATGATTGTAAATGTAAATTTCTGAGTACACAGAAATTGCGTTCCTATTTACACGTGCTTGGGAATATGTACACTTCTGATTATGGTTGTTTGTTCATTTGCATTTATTTTCCATGTTTAATGTGCTGGTGTGTGTGTGTGTGTGTGTGTGTGTGTGTGTGTGTGTGTGTGTGTGTGTGTGTGTGTGTGTGTGTGTGTGTGTGTGTGTGTGTGTGTGTGTGTGTGTGTGTGTGTGTGTGTGTGTGTGTGTGTGTGTGTGTGTGTGTGTGCGTGCGTGCGTGCGTGCGTGCGTGCGTGCGTGCGCGCGCGCGTTTGTGCGTGCAAGTCTATGGATGCGTTCCTGTGTGGGTTTACGGACATGTGCTCGCGCGGTTGTTCTTTCTCTCTTAGTCTTTCCTTCTGCTGCCCCACCTCCTCCCACCACCAAGCTAAAGTGTCTCAGTTAAATTCTAAGCCCAAAGCCATCAGAGCCTCCATACGCCAGCCTGTGTGCGTGAGCGCCCCTCTCTCCCTTCAAACCCCAACAACGACCCAGTTAAATAATAAGCTGAAAGTGAACAGAGGGTTCCCATCAACCACCGCGCCGTATCCTCTCTGATCCCATCATTCATATGGCTAGAGCTAGACAGCATAATGACATTATGGCATTGCACTTGCACTGCGCTGCAAAACATATTAATGTTGGCCATAATGAGTTTGACAGCCCAATGCAGTTGACGGGAATCAGGGGGTTTTCGAGCAAGCCAACAGTGCCCTCGTGTGGCAGAGGGAAATTATGACGACTGCAGTAAATACTGCAGCATGTGTGCGTGCAGGTACCTGCAAGTATTTCTATTATTGTGTGTTTGTGCAGTAGAACACGACCTGCAGTAGAACAGGACATGATATGACGTGACGTGATGATGACATTGACATGATGATGATGATGATGAACGGCAGTGGCTCAGGGGTAGAGTGGTCGGTAGAGCGGCCGGATGGCAACCGTGAGGTTCCCAGTTCGATTTCGGGCTCTCCCAGAGTTAGTGTCGAAGTGTGCTTGAGCAAGACGCAGAGCCCCTAATTGCTCCCGATGAGCTGGTTGGTGCCTTGCATGGTTTCCTCCGCCATCGGTGTGTGAATGGGTGAATGTAATGCACAATCTATGTATAGCGCTTTATAAATGCCATTTACCATTTTATGACGTGTGTGTGTGTGTGTGTGTGTGTGTGTGTGTGTGTGTGTGTGTGTGTGTGTGTGTGTGTGTGTGTGTGTGTGTGTGTGTGTGTGTGTGTGTGTGTGTGTGTGTGTGTGTGTGTGTGTGTGTGTGTGTGTGTGTGTGTGTGTGTGTGCGTGCGTGCGTGCGTGTAGAATCCTGGAACTCCAGCAGAATGGAGACATGGACGTCCTCAAGCTGAAGTGGTGGCCCAGAGACAGTCCCTGTGACCTGTACAGCTCGGTCCAGTCGCGACAGCGAGGCAGCGCCCTCGACATCCACAGCTTTGCCGGCGTCTTCTGCGTCCTGGCGGCCGGCGTGGTGCTCTCCTGCCTTATCGCCATGGTGGAGAGCTGGTGGACAAGGAGGAAGGGCTCCAGAGTCCCTTCCAAGGAGGTAGGGGGATGGGAGGGGTGAATGGAACGGTGGAGAGGTAATGGATGATGGTAGGGTGATGGTGGAGGTAAGTACAATGGAAACGGTCCTGGGTATTCTTAGATAAAAGTTGTAGGAGGCCAATGCCTGATTTACACTTGGATGTGCACCGAAAATAGCAGATCTACAACTGTTTTTGGTATAAATCAGGCGTTAGGGGGTGGATCAAATGGAAGAGGCAGAGAGGAAGGAATGGGTTGAGTGATCGAGAAAATTCAGTTCCAGTTTGAGAGATGGGAACTGAGGAGCTGACAGTGTAAGGGTTTGACTGGTCATCTTTTGACCAGATGCACAGGGACTATGAAGAGCTAGTGGACCCAGTCATTGTCTGGATGTGAAGTAAGCAATAAACAAAATGAACAAAGCCATACAATCCAAAGGTCTCTTCCTGGGACTACATTTGCTACAGTACGATTATATAATAACAAATAAATAAAAAATAATATTAATAATATTATTAATAATGATGCGAGAAGTCAGAACAGCAATGCTAGGGTTCATGTGGTTCAAATAGGTTTCAGAAGAAAATTGTTTCTATTGTGACAGCTGAAATCGAATGAACAAACAAGGCCCATCTGTTTGTATTACTATATGTTTGAGGACATCATAACATTTATAAATGCCATAGCCTTTACCTTTTTTGCCATTTGTAACCCTAAAGCCTGAGTTAGAAATGTGTGTGGCATTACACTAAGTATAAATCAAGCATAACTTCAACCCTAACCCCTAAACCAACCACAAAAAAAAATCCTTACAATTTATATTTATCAAATTCTTCTAGACGAGACAGATTGGCCCTCACAAGTATAGTGATACAAGTCATCTACACACATACGCACACACGCACATATGCAAGCACGCACGTGCACATACACACACCACAGGCTGGTGAAGCAGAACTGGGGGCATTCTATCAATTTCTGTGAACAACTGCGCCATATTCTCAGTTCCATATTGGCTCTATCGACTCTTTACAGTGACTCTATTGCTTTTATTAACCCGTTAAGACCGGGAACATCTGTGTCATTTTAGAATTCTTCGGCTATTCAAAAATAGCAGATATACAAGCTCGTAGCACGGCACCGAATATGTATTCAAAGATTTGCAAAAATGTTCACGGTTTTTCAAAAATAGCAGATCTACACGCTCATAGCTATGAGCTTGTATATCTGCTATTCTTTTATAGCCAAAGAAATCTAAAGTGACACAGATGCGTTCCCGGATTGAATGGGTTAAAGAAATGCCAAACTTCATACCAAGTACCCTCAGTTCATGATGGACAATCTCATTGTAGATGCCCCGTGGGTAGTTGAAAAGAAGCCCACTGGACAATAACCTGTTTGAGCATGAGGTATATAGTTCTAATGATAAACTGTGTTAACCACATAAACCCAAGGCAAATGTTCTGTGAAAATAATGAATTTGCGACATATTGTGAGCTTGTAGATCGGCTATTTTCGATGAAGAGATTTGGTGTCGAGTGAAAAAAGCAGGGGACACGGAATAGACCCCTAGGGGGCAGTTGGGGGGGCCCTGGTCGACAAAATTGATATAGGTTATAGAGTTTTAAGTGGTTAAGTACAGCTCTTTGTAGATGCTGTAGATGTGTGTGGATGTGTTTCAGTGAGTCAATATGGACCAACACTGTGCCCTTGGAGCTATATGTGTACATTCTGATTCTAACCTTTATTTTCTAATAAAGTCTCCAAGTAACAGCGACTATTGTCTCCCCCCATATAATGAATCCAGTGTTCAGCTACATAACCCGAAGGCATTGGAGCAGAGCAACATTCCCTGTCCAAGACAAAGAGTAACAGTGACACTTGAGTATTAAATGGATATTCATATATATACATTTTAACAAGTTTTCTCCCTAAAAAGAAGTATGTCTTAATCACCTTAATTCTATGCATTAGCAGCAGTGAAATGTCCAGTCAGCCAATCTGCAGGTAGGGCTGTCATTTACAACTTAAACCCTGTACATATACTTTGTTGGCCAGGGCCCCATGGGGGTCTGTACTTGAACCCCTCCTTTTTATGCTCTACACCAAATTTCTCACCGGCAATAGCCGATATTCAAGCTCACAACGCAACACACATTGTGACTGAGAGCATGTAGATCAGCTATTTTCGCCTGAATGTTTGTGTATTGTGCTACGCCCAGAATAGGGACGCTAGGGTTCATGTGGTTAACAAACTCACCACCTTTTTATCCTTCGTAACCAAACATTGACAGCAGCTATATAAATTGAAATGAAATTGTGGCAAATCAAAGCACATCTTGTATGCAAAACAACACATGCCACAAATGAACTGAATGAAATGCAATTATGTGAAAAATAAATATCTTCACTTTTGAGTTAATTATGTAGTGTTGGGCTGCAAATTAGACTGAAGCATTAACTGGCTAATTTCACCAGAAAATACATTTGTTTTGTTTTGCAATCAGATAAATGATTTAGTTTCAGGCAATTGCCTTTTCCCCCCCGATACGTTATTATAATTTTTTTCTGTTAAAGGGGGACTGAGATAACCCTGTGGTTAATAGTTTTAGTATGAAAAGTTATCTTAACCTGGCATAAAATGTTCTTTCTTCTTTATAACAAATTATACAATATTAGTAGCCTACTAACAAGGCACTTTAAAATAAGCAGTAGTGACTGGCTGGGACAGCGGGAAATTAATCAACCATATGAACCCTAGCATCCCTATTCTGGGCATGCTATAATAGGCGAACATTCTGCGAAAATAGGTTAACATTTAGTGAAAATAGTAGATCTACAAGCTCACAGTGGGTTGCAACACGACAGATTGTGAACTTGTAGATCAGCTTTTTTTGGCGAAGAGATTTGGTGTAGAGGGAAAAAGAAGGGGGTAGTGGTTAAGGCGCATACCACATAGGCTCTAATGCGTGGGTGTCGCGGGTTCGAATCCCGAGCCCGAAGGCGTTTGCTGCGTGTCAATCCCTGTCTCTCTCTCCCTGTTTCCTGTCACTCTTCACTACTACTATCCAGTAAAGGCATAACAAATGTATTTTAATATAAAGAAGTGGAAAAAAAGAAGGGGGCCAAATATAGACCCCTTGCGTAACCCAGGCAGCATAGTAGATAGTATCTAAATGGTTAATGACTTAAAGAAAATGTGGTTAATTTTGAGGATCTGAAAACTCTGAGAAACAACTGAAACTGAGAAACACCTGAACATATTTTAGCATTCAGATGTGTGAGGTAAGTTCTAAGTTCCTTACTACCCTATAATAGTTGGTTCAGCATCAGTGAATATCTCCAAATGTCTCCCACTGCAAGAAAGGAGAAAGAATACTTTGTCCTGGCCTATTAATTTGTAATGGCCAGCAGTTTTAAAATTCCATTCACAGTGAATCAGACAAGATGGTGAAGGTGTCTCTGACCGTGCCCATGATAGCTTTCTGGGAATCAGGCTATACATTTTGATAACATCACTGTAATACAACACTCAATTGGTAGTCAGTGTTCAAACAACTATGAATCATTGGGCTCCATTCATATTGGCGAAGCTACTGATCAGTCCTGTAATATCTTTACTTTGGAAAATGGCTGCTTGTGTTACACAATATTGGATTGTCTTGCTCCACAGATGATGTGATGTGACTTGAGTAAATAATCACCTTTAACAATAAGATCATTCATTGTTTTCCTCTAATGCTGATCCAGCAAAGTGCCATATCTCTATGGCTCTGTTTATTAGACCCTGCAGTCAGTGTGACTTCTAAATGAGAAACATCTTGGAACCTAGACTTGTGAATAGTCCTACTTTAACCACCCACCAGAGGTACGTGTGTAGAACATTATTGACTCCTTTAGTTTTTATTACATTTTCCATAGCGGCACTGCAGGTGTCGTATACATAACATGGGCATCCAGCAGGCTTCCTTTTTTCCCTCCCTCAGTTAAGTAGAAAAACAGCTTTTGATCACAACAATGCCATTTGTCTCACTTCTGCTTGATAATCATAGGCTCACCCTCGAATATTGCGGTCATGCACACTCACACAGAGGACTGGAATAAACAGCCAGACAGACATGCACACGCACACATGCCACCACCCCCTACCGTCAGCCCCCTGCTCAGCTTCCAGCTTTCATCTGTCATTCAGACCAGTGGGCATGTCTGTCAGTGAACAGCTACAAAAGAACCAGACCACCATTCGAACCACGAGCCATGTTCAACACAGAACTGACCCTCCCTAACTCCCCCACCCCACCACACACACACACACACACACACACACACACACACACACACACACACACACACACACACACACACACACACACACACACACACACACACACACACACACACACACATGGACCCCTGCCATCTTCATTAGCTACTAGGAGCATCAGACCCTGACTGAGCACAGTAGTTGTGTTCCAGTAGTGACTGGCTGGGACAGCGGGGAATTAAAGGTGATGGTCATTGATTCTCTATGTAGATTGTTCAAGGTCTTTGCTTATCGGGGCATCAGGCAATCAATGGCATTTGCACTCCTATCGATTTGGAAAACTGTCGTGCATTATGGTATGCAATTCATATGTATGCAAATTTGGTTAATATACTATGTGAGTTGCATTCTACAAATTACATGACTTGTAATTACATGAACAGCATTATGTTAACTGTTTGATTTAATACGATATTTCATGTAAACAAAATATATATTTTGTGCAATTTTTGGTATGGAGACTCACTGTCTACTGTGTGCAATCAGAGATCACAATGATGCCCCTGTTCCTTATCCCTATTAAAGTAGGTACAATGATTTTTTAAAAAAACAAGGGACGAGGCCACATAAAATTCTAGTAGAAAGTTGTAGTTCCCAAAATAAAAACTTTTTAGCTAAAACAAAATTCACTACAACCAAATATCTGAAGCATATCATAGCAAAGGTCTGTATGTGGAATTCATTGGCTCCAAGTTAGGAGTAAACTATGGGTGAAGTGAATTATTATTGAAATCAAATGCCCCTTTACTGCTACCATGGTGAACATGGAGTTGTGAATTATCAGTGAAATGTCCCTGCTACCATGGTGAAGTTGGCTCAGTGAACCATGTTTGTTTTTGATAGTTGACCCCTGACTTTTATCCTTCACCCTGCCAATAGACCATGTTAGCTACCGGCAGGTTCCCAGTTCCACTGCATTAGTTCTAGTTCGGCACTAAAAAATGAATATACTATATTGTCGATGTTGGGCAGAAACTTTGTATCTCCATGTTTAATCCATATGTAATGCTCTGACCATTGACCAATCATAATATAAATGACAGTCGAGCAGGGTCCTTTTCTCATTTGACAAAA
Organism: Gymnoscopelus braueri; assembly: GCF_963280865.1. Taxonomy (NCBI): domain Eukaryota; kingdom Metazoa; phylum Chordata; class Actinopteri; order Myctophiformes; family Myctophidae; genus Gymnoscopelus; species Gymnoscopelus braueri. The sequence goes on along the minus strand of NC_137608.1, from coordinate 26,491,584 downwards.
TAAGTCAATTTTCAAGTAATTGTATAAATCAGGCATGCTTCATCAACCGGGGAAAACACCTCAGTTCTCGCTGTGCAATAGGCCCTCATAGTGGCAGAGGAGGACATCCCTGTTATCCAACTTAAAGTTCACTTCATGAAGTTGCGTCCATTTCATAATAATTGGGTCCTCTAGAATTGCTGATCTCCAACTGTGAAATAAAATAATCCCAAGCCTTGCTCCTAATGTCACAGTGACCATCAGTGCCACTTGAGAATGTCTTGCCAAGTACTTTTTGCAAACTCCACATTAAATAGGAAAACCTACTGGGCTGTTCTTAGCGATGTGGGCGCAGGTGACAATGTTGTTCTCCAGCCTATGCTGCAACCAGTGCAGTGTTACCGTGACCTTTTAGCCTAGTGATTCATAACACCTTTTTATAGATTTATTCATTATTATCTTTGGGATGTGATTTATTCTTAGCCTCATAACGGGCCCCCTTACTTCCCACATGAAATGTCACTGTGGCTAGTGTGGAATCAGTTCAGACTGGGAATGTTACAGGGTCCCTTCAAAGGATCACAGTGACATACTCTGGAGGGTTAGCTCATCTTTAGTGTACAGTGATACATTATTATTTTCAATACCTTTCTTGATATCTTTTTTTTAATTAAAGTTCCTTTATGATTAGAAAATGGAATACTGACCGAATATCGCCATCTCAGATTTAATAAATGTAGAAAAGAGGAACATACACATACTACATGCATGCATGCACACACACACATCATCTCTTTTTTTCTTTATTTTAATCAAGAGTCATGTAGCTTTATCATGATCAGTCATTCCAGGCTTGCATCAATAATGTTCCAGCTTTGTGTTAAATATCCCATGTCATGAAACTCATTACTGTAAGATATACTTCTGTTTATTTTGCCTTGTTCATGTACTGTATGCCCTGGTGGATTTCACCGCGCATGTTTCCCTTCTCCTACTGGCTAAGATTAAACACATAAGCCTTCTTGAAAATAACTGATCTACCAGCTCAAGACGTGTTGCGATGCGACACGTTGTTGTGGGCCTGTAGATCGGTTCTCTTCCAAAATGTTTCTGAAATTCAAAATAGGGACGCCAGGGTTAAAGTGGTGAAGAATCAAGTTGCTTCTGATGAATTTCTCACTTTCAGAAATACATTTGTAAATACTGACATAATTAAGAATTAATTAATTAATGTTGGCAAAATACATGCACAAACACATACTGTATTTGTACGCAACCCTTTGTATACATGCAGTACATCTCAGCCCACTAATCTATTCAAAACCACATTCCTACTAAACTGTGTTTGTGTCTCTGTCTTTTCTATACATGCTGAACGAAAGTCACACATTGAACATATCTGTACATACATTTACATACATTGTGTGTGTCCTAATGCTTCCCTGTTAATTGCTTTGACTGTGGCTTGCTGCCGGTGTCTGTGTCTGTGTTGTTGTTCTGTGTTGCTTGTGGTGAAATGCTGCACATTGTTATCTGTGAGCCTGCTTTTTGATGTGAACTATTTGATGAGGGGTTATCGTTTGGCTTTCGCATACATTTACATAAAGCCCTCATGCTGTTCCTCTTACGAGTCCCCTACAAAGATAATTTGTTAACCATCCTCCCTCAGTTTGCCTCTGCTGTTTGGGGATCCTTTGATCTTTCACATTTTTCAATAAGGGGCATATTCATTATACACTGTGTGTGTGCGTGCGTGTGCGCGCGCGCGTGTGCGTCTTATGTCCTGAATACATTACTGTAAAAGTTATACTCATATTTTCCACTAATGTGGGAGTCAGTGTTTCCTTCATCAGAACTGTTTGGTTTGCATCTGGGTGGGAGGTATCGGGGTATGTGTCTGGTGATACATATGTCTGTTAAAAGCTGAAATGGGACCTGAAAACACTGATTTGGGAGCAGTTATACATTTCTTGTCACAATATTTTTTAGTTATTTATTTTTGTAACCTGAGAGGAACAACTGTTTCCAAATGAGTGTCTGAGGCCCACTTCATCCATATAATAGAAAGAAAAACCTGTACAACAGAACAGCCATAATGCTTTACTTTTCTAGCCTGTATATGTTCTACCAGAGACTTGCATGAAAGGGTTCTGTCATTGGAATGAATAGCATCGTTAAAAGTCCCAATTCCATAAATTACTGTTGTACAATGTACTGTTGTACTGTTGTCAGCAAACATCCTTAAGGAATAACCCAAACAAAGCGAACTACCCCCCTGTCATTGACAGAACTCTTTCCACAGTGGTAGCATCTCTGGTTTTGACCATGTCTGATATTTCATATAATCCATATGGATTTAGAATGAGTGGAGCGGGCATTTCCTTGTGTATAAAGTTAATATGCCTCGGTACCCCTAAAATGTCCAAGCATTTTGTGTAGCGTTATCGGTTTAGCTAGGATTGCCTGGCACACCCATTCTAACTCTGTGAAATATTCTCTGTCACTGTGGCGCAAAGCTCTCATGTTGCCTTTTTGCTTTGTTTTGTAGATAAGTACTCTGTGTTGAGGGGTGTAGCGGGCGTGGGGGAGAGAAAGAGCAATAGAAAATGCCATTTAAACATCTACCCTTTCCAGGTATACAATGACTGTGCTTCTGTCTCTATGAAGACACGGCAACACAGAAAAACCTGCTTATCTGTGTGTGCTGACTGACTGCCATGTGTTTCTTCTTGTTCACCCCCCACCTGTCTGTCTCTCCACCCAACTTCTCTTTCTCCTCCACCCTCCCATCCACTCATTCGGCCTGTTCTTGTCCGTCTCTCATCCTTCTTCTCTGCCTGTCTGCTGTTTGTGTCTCTGTGTTGTTTGCCTGGCCGTACGTTTATTTGATTTTTTTATCAAACCTGCACACAACACACACTTATCTATATATGAATTTATATCCACTCCATTTCTCTCTCTCTGTCACGCTCGCCCCCTCTCTCTTGCACATTTTCTCTCACTGTCTCTCTTTCCTACTTACTCACACACGCGTGCACATTCACTTTTGCAAACTCAAACACGCTAGACACAGGCAGACGAGCCGTCTGCCAGGCAAGCCGCCGATTCGTGCCCACATGGTGCCAGCGAGCATCCCCTTTCCCTGGGTGGCCACGGCCTGAACCAGATGGCCCACACTGGCCATGCCTCCATGCCCACAGCCAGCCGCTACCAGCCCCCTTCATGCTGCGACATCCCTTGCGCCCTGATTGTGCAGCACTCCTTCGAACCAGCCAACCCCTCCGAGCTCACCCCCAAAATGAGAATGAGCACCTTCGCCACCTCTCCTCCCACCCCAAGGTTATTCATACAGTAGGAGATAAATAGATGAGCCATGTTACCGCTGGTTGGTAACACTGGCGTGACACTGGTGTCACTCATCAGTATTGCTGCTTTCATGGATGGCCCTGATAAAGGGAGCAATAAAGAAAATCTAAGTTCAGCAATCAGACTTATTAGAATGAATGAAACTTTGGTGTTTACAGAAATGCTGCATGTTGAAAGCACTTTTACCTTTACAGAAGCAAGAGGTTTATATTACTTGACAGTTGACATGCTGTCAGTTTACTATGTTTGCAGTGATGTCTTTATGCCACTGGAGGGAGTAGTCCTTCCATCTTGAAGCAAGCAGTGCAGCACTTTGAGAATGCGGTCTCTACATAGGAGCTATTTATTCTCAGGCCTGGTGCTGCATGCTACAGAGAGTTATATCTGTGGTTAGATGCTTGCAATTAAGAGAATATCTACTCATATTTACCTTTAAATAGACATGTCTAAGTTGATGCTACTGGCGAAGAACAAGAACATTCCAAGGAACATTTTAAGTTACCTTAATTCAATTTCTCAAAACATTGATGTTTTACAATTACATTTTGTGCAACCTGAGTATAACAACCACAGTCATCAAGCAAACCTTCTGTTCGTAGCACATCAACATTACAAGCAGCTGACAGGCTGGTAGAATAACGTCAGAGCGATAGTACTGAGTGACAATGTATGCTGACAAGATCAGATAAGTGTATGAGCAGGGAGAGGGAAGGTGGTAGTTTTTTTTTTTAGTGAGTTGAGACTAATTGGATCTGAGTAATGCTTAATTTAGGCTCATAGTACGACGGTGTCATGCGCGGACACCCTCGTACAACAAAGTAAATATCGGGCTTGAGGAGAAGAGGATATGACTTTTTCAATTGATGAGAGAGAGAGTGTAAAACAAGGCCTTAATACACTGTAGAGCTGTAATGCCAATTTCTCCCCACTAGGCCTAATTTATATGTTGTCATACAAACATGTTGCTCATATATTAGGCTTTAGCCTAATTCAGGTCTCTCAAAATATTTGCAGAGGCCATTATAGGGACAGAGCAGACTTCACCATCCCGTCATAACTAGTCACATCACACATCTGATCCTCCTTCTGCTTATCACACAAAGACTTTTCCTCTATCCTTTCCTTAGTTTGTCTTCTTCCCTCGTAATTTCCCACACAACACTCCCAACGGCCTGCAGGCCTCCCTCTCGTTTCCTTCCGTGCCCTTCTGCGGAATACCTCCCTTTTCCACTTCTCTGTACACCCAACCATGCGTACTATAATGTCACCACCAAGAACGACCCCTCATCGTCTTCTTGTCGTCACTTCCTTTGGAAAAACGGGGGCACTGCAGGTGGTCCCCCTCGCACCTGAACTGCATGTACATGGGGGGTACAGAGCCCCCTCCAGCCCCGCCCCAGACCCAACAAACATGGTCAGTAAATCTGTCTGTGTGGCTGAATAACACAACGTGATTAGCTCCCACAAAAACCTGTGTTTGTCTCTCCTACAGCATATGCACCACAATGGGATGTTCCAACCCACATGTCCCTTCCCTCTAGTCTGTCCCAATGATATGAACACTGTGCGTCTAAGCCGCAAGATGTTTACCTGACCCCCAGACCAACACCGCCCCCCACCCCCACCCCTGGCAAAAAGAAAATCCTACCTACTTCAAAAACTCAGGAAGCACACTGCCATGGACGTGTGTGTGTGTGTGTGTGTGTGTGTGTGTACATGTGCACATCAGTACATGCATGTGTGTTTTTGCCTACAACCGTTTCTCTCAACTCATCCTACAACCATGAATTGCAAACCGTGCACCTCCGCAGTGCCCCAGACCTTCCCTATACAGTACAAGCATGAGACACTTCTCATTCTCAAGTGTTACCATCTGTAAAAACTTCCAAAGCAATTTCTATGTGAGCAGTATCTATGTGAGCGGTTTCTATATATTGATGAGATATCTGTATGTTTTATAGTTTGTATAAGTTAAGTTAAGTTAACTAAGTTAGGTCAAGTTAAGTTAAATTTAAGTTAAGTTAAGGTAGGATTTAAGTGATGTTTTCGGTTTAGTTGCTTGTAAACTGTTAGAATTAAGTAATCGGTTAAATAAAACTGTTTACCAGTGATATTGTGAACTTAAAGCTATCTTGCAGCCTATTTTATACCAATATGTCAATGAGCCACAGTTGCTTTATTTATACTTTTGATATGGCCAAAGCAAAGTTCACTTGAAAAAGAGATGTTAATCTCAATGTGAATATCTTGGTATAATGGGTCATAGCAATGCCCTTTGAAGCATGCATAAGATACAGCAGTAGATGCACAATTCATATATATATATATATATATATATATATATATATACACACACACACACACACACACACACACACACACACACACGCACAGTATAAGTTGCATGTATAGTGTCATAGAGAATGATAATGGTAATGCTTGTTTTAACTAAAACATACACACTGGAATCACAGCATACGGTATGTGACATGGCAGCGCGTGCGTATTCCAGATGAGCTTACACTCCCTTAATACACCTCGTAGAAATGTGTGTGTATGTGTGTGTGTATATTTCTCTCTCGATATCCTCACTTGCAGCTCAGAGTGTGCTTCTGTATCCCTCCCTCTCTTTCCCTTCTTCTCTCCTTCTATCCCACTCTCTCTGTCACTCCCAAACTTTCCCATGGAAACATTGCTTCATCTATTCACACGTGTTACATTTCACTCCTCCTCACCGTCCTGCTGCATTGCCCCGTTAATTCTGTCTCTTAATTGTTCCGTGTTATTGATTGTTTTGTTCTTTCATTCTGTCTAATGTTTGTGTTGGCATGTATAATGGCCTCATCCTTCTTTCCCTTTGCTCTCTCTGCTCTCTTTTTTTTTAAACTCTGTCTCTTTACCCTGCTGGATGGATAACATCCTCACTGTGGAAACAAATCCATGCCCTCCTCTTCTCCAACCTGTATGTCCTGTCTCATCATATTTATCCCCTGTATCTCTGCTTGTTTGTACCGTCATGGCCCTTCTACTACCTGGACTACCCTCACTCTTTTGTCTTTACCTCCTTCCCACCCTTCCTCCAAATGTCTTCTTTCATATCTGTTTCACTGACTCGTCATCCTCCTTTTTCTTCTTTCTTTTTCTTTACACTTCTCTTTCCTTCCCTTCTTGTCTTCTATCCACCCAATCCACTCCTAATCATCCTTCCTTTCTTTGTAAATATCCGTCAAACTCCATTCATCCCCTACTCAATCTTCTCCACATTTCCCTTCCTTTCTCTTCCACTTGTTCTTTACCTCCTTCCCTTGCTTCCTTCTATCCCTTCCATCATCCTTCCACCCCCAACTCTGTCCCTTTCTCCCCCTCCTATCATTTGACCCCCTCCCCCTCCTACCTTCAGGACGATAAGGAGATCGACTTGGAGCACCTACACCGGCGGGTTAACAGCCTGTGCACCGAGGACGAGAGCCCCCACAAGCAGTTCTCCACCTCTTCCATCGATCTGACGCCCCTCGACATGGACGCCCTGCCCGCCGCGCGCCAAGCGCTGGAGCAGATCAGCGACTTCCGCAACACCCACATCACCACCACCACCTTCATTCCTGAGCAAATCCAGACCCTCAGCCGGAGCCTCTCCGCCAAGGCCGCCGCCGGCTTCGCTGCCGGATTCGGGGGCGGCGTTGGCGGGGGGGGAGGCGGCATGCTCCAGGATCACCACCGGACTGGAGGGGTGGGCCCTTTCAGGCAGAGGGCCCCCAACGGCGGCTTCTTCCGCAGTCCCATTAAGACCATGTCCTCCATCCCCTACCAGCCCACGGGTCCGGGACCCAACTTCGGATACGGCAATGACCCGGACAGGGGCACCTCCATATAGAGACTTGGCCAGGGATGCAGTTGATTCAGAAGAAGGAGGAGGAGGAGGAGGAGATGGAGGCGGAGGAGGGGTGGTCGGATTGAGTCATGGGGTGATAAAACAAACACACTACTGCGAAAAGAAAGAAAATCCCAAGATAAAGATCTATGTACATAGGAATCTTTTTTTTCTGGGTTCTGCCAGGGTCGTTCAAGGGGTGGCTGTTGCGTATGATGGAGGAGGTGGAGGTCCACTTGGGTGGTGCTTGTCCTCCTGCAAACCAGCTAGTGACAATGGAAAGGGAGATCATGGGGAGGGGTGTAGAATTGAGTCTTTGCTTTATTGTTGTTGTTCTTGTGGTTGTTTGAGGGATTCTTTGTGGGATCGTTTTTTTCATTGGGTTTTTCTTTTTTTTATTCCGTTTTATGCCATCTGAGGACTGCTTCATGTAATGGACATGTACTGTAATGAAATGACTTCTATCGTCAACTAAACCCCGCCTTGGAGGGTTTGGTTTATACAACTATTACAACAACAGAAAACTCTTCTCTGTTCTTTGGCTGCCATCAGTGGATGATAACCAGGATAGCTGCCAAGGGCTCCAAAGGAACACAAAGGGGCTCATACAGAAAAATCAAGGGGCAGTGGTTTTATAACGGTAGGACCCTGTATAGTTTTGTCCTGGGCCCAGGGAATACTTGCAGAGTTGCTTTGTAGTTATCCATATAGGCACCATCTCAGTGCTTATAGGAAAATATCACTACTGTCTTACTCTGTCTTTTCAATAGGAGACCATCCAAGTCTGTGCTCCCGTGCATCTCTCTCTCTCTCTCTCTCTTCCTCTTCTGCACTGATGTTGTTCCATAAGTCAATACCTGTAGTTCCAAATGGGAAATCAGACCCAAAATGGTGTCCACACAATGGCCTGATTATGCCTAAGACTTCAAGCTGAATACATTCTGACGCCATTACAGTTCATCGCTCTGGAAGCCGGCCCAATCCCACTACAGTGCAACAATCTGACACTGCTGACTCGCCATTCGGTGAGTCACTCAAAAACGTTTTTTCTTCTCCTCCATTTCAGTGCATCAGCCTGAAACGTTTGGCCGTTTGATGCTCATTACAGACTCTTTGTCAATCCCACTGCACTGTACCAGTGCCCACAGACCTGTAAAGCTTGATTTATGCTTAGTTGTGCACGGGTGTCGCGTAACGAAAATAGCTGACTACCAGCTCACACCGCGTCCCAGCGCACTGTGCTTTCGGTGCACGACACCGCCATGCAACTAAGTACAAATCAATCTTAACTGATTGTATGTAGAGCTGATAATTTCTTTTCTCACCATACTGTGTTGTCTGCTTTTCAAGGCAAGGTGAGAACCTCTAATAAGACTTGAAAGAGAGAGGATTATAAAAGGGATGATATAAAAAAAAAAAAAGTGAAAGAATAAAAAAACGGATAAAAGACAAAATGGACTTCAAAAAGCTACGGCTTGTTATATGTCTTTTACTGACTTTGTTTTTGAAAAAGAAAAAAGAAAAAAGATTTTAATGCGTGGAATGTGTTTTGGTCAGGAAGTACAAAAAAATTACATTGTTCTGAGCTGTCTACTTGTTTTTGCTCTCAGCCAACTTTGAACAACTGCTAAATGAGTGATGTAGTCTTTCTCTGGTTTTGCATCATTACGCCATTCAGACTTTTATTTTTTTACTTTATTTGATCTTTGGTTTACCTTATTTTAATACTGTCAGTATCTCAGAAGATTTAAAAACAAAATCTCATTCTGTGATGGTCATTTTCAAGTCCATTAACTGACCACTTACGAGGTCAAACGATTAAATGGAGTTGTATTCTGGTTGAGGAAAAGCCAATCTAAAGAGTATCGTCAGTACAGGCCTTACGTCAACCTGCTCTCTGTACCCACCCAACTTCCCATACATTGCTCGCCATTGGAACTGTATAACAGTAGTGAGCCAATGGCTGTGCTTTTAGGCTCATTGTAATGATACAAAGAGTTGTCCTTTAAGCTCATTGGAATCTTACTGGGAACACAATGGCTGCCTTTTTATGAGATGAGTCAGTCCGAAATACACTTCAATTTCATATCTGTAATGTTAAGGGTACTGTTTATATAACTTGTTTTTTAAAGTGCCAATTGAGTAAATGAGACCATTAAGGTGCATTTTGGGGTGGGCAAGGGGAACGGTACATCAGGAGAATTAGAGGACTATTTTGTGGATTGGGGGGTGGGGATGGTAAAAAGGAACCAAACCTTTTTCACTAACAATGTATTAATAATTGATAATGTTAGTTGTTTAGAACAGGCTTTCAGTTTGTTATCTTTAAGAACTAAAAACTGCAAAATGTTGTGCGTAGAGAACTCAGCCAGGCTGCAGTATTTTGAGGCAAGCGTTCTTAGGTGTTCTTTTCTTATAATAGGCTACAGTATGGCTACTGAATGACAAATAGGACACAAACATTAAAAAAAAGTTTTATTTAGTATAAATGACAGAGACATTATAAAAATGTATATTTTACATGTTGATGCTATTTTTGTTTAACAAAAAGAAAGTATATCAGTATGAGCTTATAGTGTTGAGTTTAGCAGTCACCTTACGGCATTTGGTTCTCCTCTGTCCAGCCCAAGGTCAACACAAACAAACTGTTCACTCTTCTCACATCATCTTGAGTTCATTCTATTATTTGCTGGCTAAATAACAAAAGGTGGCAAGTTGATTAAAAAGAAAGCATGCACAAACTTGCTCTTGCGCTATCTGTTAACATTTTTTAATTTCATACATAGATCGTAAAGGATTTACTTGATAATTTTCAAAAACTTATGATGTACAGTATTTAATATAGGCCTATTTTGTTGTATGTGTTGCATATTATTCAAAAACTGAACAAACTGGGGCCTCTGTTACAAGTGGCAAAGCTTTCTGTGTATAATTTGTCTAATAAACAGGTTTTCTACAGTGGGATGGTAATTGTTGTCTTTGCTCATATAGGCAAGATGTTGAAATGGATATTACAGAGGGAGCTTAGTTGAACTCATCAACATTCTTGGTTCCCTTTAATGTACAGTATCACTGCACAAAAAAACTAGCTTGTTTTGTCAGAGTGATCAAATCAAGAATATTATGTCAGACTTGATGTCAGACTTGAATATACACACACAAAATCAACTAGACTCAGTTCTGCACCGAACTGTGATATTATCCTTTTATCACCATTTAGAGAGGGTTACCACCAGGTAATCAAATGTTTTGGGTTTGGGTTTTTTGTGTTAATTTTGTATCTCAAACTTGATATTTATCTCATATTAGGCCATGAAATCTGTGTTCAAGCATGAGCTAAACTCCTGTATCCTCAATATGACATGAAAGGCCTGTATGCTGCTGTTAACAGCTGGATGTATCAGAGGCAAGGGCTCAGCAGTTCAGTGAAGCCGTGAAATGTAGTTGCCTTCTTGAACCACAGAGTGGCAGTATTTAACTTTTCGAAACATGAGTAGAACGTCTGTCTGTCTGTCTGTCTGTCTGTCTGTCTGTGTATTACTCTGTCTCTCTCTATCCCATCTGGACAAAATCTAGTGCTGCCAGGAAACAGCTGCAAGAAAAGGAACTTTGGGGGAAATAAAATAAATGAACCTTATGGTAATCTGCAGCTCTGATTTCAGCGTTTGACAGTGACACACCTGTTAAGAAACTTGCATAACATCCAGAACAGTCGGCACATTTCCACCGGGTCAGGCGGACACTTGCAGCGAATCAAATCGTCGTATTTATATCATCGTTTGACTGTCATTCTACCATCCAGTTGTAGTTTTCAACCTTTTCTGGATCAGGGCCCACTTGAAAATCTCAAAAGCGTTCGCGGCCCACCCATCTGACCTCTTCTACACTTACTTTAATTCTTTCTTTCTTTGTCGATGAATTGAATACACAGGACCACAATGTAAACAAGCCCTAATAGCCAGGGCTTTTTGTGTTATCCCTTTAGTAGCCTACCATTGTATAATCGTATACTGTAGTGCACTATTTTAAACTGTTAATAAAGTATTCAATCAATCAATCAATCAATCAATCAAACAAACAAACCACATGGCAGCCAATGGTCAGCATGTCAGATATGTTATGATCAATCAATCGATTGTGTTCAAGCTTGGATCAGTGGAACTATAGGATACGTTAAGTTCCTATTTAGCAGTAGCCTATCACAATGAAATAGGCTAATTAATATCGTTGTTATATCCTGTCTGTGTTCTCAACCAGTGGTCCGTCCGGGGACCACCAGTGGTCCTTGAGGGGGTTCCACCAGGTGGTCCCCAGCTAAACGATGGAGAGTTGGTAATGGTAACCAAATTGACCCTTATTAGATCTTTAACTCTTGAGAGTGTAAAATGAAACCAAATTGACCCTTATCTTTAACTCTTGAGAGTGTAAAATGAAACCAAATTGACCCTTATAGATCTTTAACTCTTGAGAGTGTAAAATGAAACCAATTGGACCCGTTAAATTATTGTTAAACATCTGCATTACTTAATTAAATAATTGTTATTTTGATCAACGTTTGCCTGTCATCTCTCCTATGGTACCAACATCAATACAGCTTGGGAAAATATTCTAAGTCTTGGGTCCTGAGAGTCTAAATCTCATCAAATGGTGGTCCATGGCTCTGGACCTTGACATGAAAAGGGTTGAAAACCACTGTTAATTGTGTTAAAACACTTGCTGTTGTGCGGACTTTTATTCTTTTGAACTGTCTGTCACTCTGTGTCCAGCAGCACCAGCAACGAACTGTGTTCTGAACTGGCCCACTTGCATTAGCCTCATGGCCCCGGCCCACCGGTTGAGAACCAGAACCACTATGAAAATAGTGGTTGCCTCCTAGGCTGCAACAACCCAGTGGTTCCCAAACTTTTTAGCTCAAGACCCAAAAGAGAAATCAGATGTTTGACCGGGACCCAAACTAGTGAAAATAGCAGATCTATACAGACGCATTGTGAGCTTGTAGATCTGCTATTTTCCCTACTTCTTTAAAAAATATATCTAGTTTATGGAATTTCTTTGATTTTCGTTTTATGTATTCATTAAATTCTTTTGAAAAAAATCATGTGTTTTTTGAAAATATTTTGAAATAATAATAATCTAAAACAAAATGTAGGATACAAAATATGAAGGGATAGTTATTTTGACTTATATAAAAATGTGTTTGCAACCCCACAAATGGGTCCCGACCATAGAATGGTCCCGACCCACTGTTTGGGAAACGGTGTCCCACTCCAAAGTCCACTCGCTCCAGTCTCGTGCGCGGCGTCGCGCCCAGCGTTGCCATGTCGGCTTATTATAAGCGACTTTGGGCTTCTTTTTCTGTAAAGTTGCTTGTAAAAATTGGTGGTTGCGGTGTTTTGGGCTTGTTTCTAAAGTCTAGTAGCTTATTTAGGCTTGCCTCCATTTTTTATTATTATTATTTAAACTAGTGGTTCTCACTTTCACGAAAATGTTTTGTGCCCAGGGAGTTAGAATGTTTCAAAAATAATATTCCATATTCCACATTTTATTTCAAGATTTTTTGAAAATAGCAGATACAAACTCACAACGTGTCGCGATGTGAGCGCATTGTGAGCTTGTAGATCTGCTATTTTTAAAAAAAAAAAAAAAAGCGGATTAAAGGTCATGTGGCCTAGTCGCTTCTTTTTGGCTTGTTTTCCTAGACCTGGTTGCTTGTTTCTTTCGCGATATCTGGCAACACTGGTCGCTCCCTGCCTGTTTCCCGGGAGACTGGATTGAAGAGCAGCAGCACCATGCACGCAGACTCCTCTCTCTCTCTCTCTCTCTCTCTCATAAAATCCGCGACCCACAAATGGGTCCCGTTGGGACCGTCACCGTCCCAACCCACTGTTTGGGAATCCGTGTCCTATAGCCAGTGGTTCTCTTCTCAACCTTTTCAGGCTGTGAGTGACCCCTCAAAATAAGCAAATTTGAACTGGGGACCCCCACCCTGACAAGCACTTGGAATTGTAAGAGTTGAGGCATGCATTAAATTTAGTTTGACTCAGTTCCACAGATACATATTGTGAAAATAGTAGATCTACAAGCTCACAACTTGAGCTTAGATCAGCTATTTTTCAAAATGTTTGTATTATATTATTTGACAATTTGGCCTATGTTTAACCAGTTTTTATAGAATAGTTTGTTGATTACTTTTAGTAGGCCCTAATGGTCTTTTTTTCCCCTCTTTTATTTGTTCTTTTCTTTTCTTTTTTGAGGCAGTAAAAAGTCATTTACTGTCTAGGCTACTGTTAGTCTTAAAGTCCTTAAATTGTATGGGGGGAAAAAAGAAAAAGAAAGGCAATGCCCGTGGACTGTACAGTGTCATCTGGTGACCCCCCCCCCCCCCCTCTCCTGGGGGTACAACGCAACCCACAGGTTGAGAACCACTGTCCCAGTCCAGAGTCCACTCGCTCCAGTCTCGTGCGCGGCGTCGCGCGCTGGCTCCCTGTTTCCTGGGAGACTGGAATGAAGAGCAGCAGCACGCAGACTCCTCTCCAGTGGACTGGAAGCCCCCGCGGGGACACATTTTGTGCCCCTCTTCCCAAAGAGTCCCCCAGGCGTGACAAATGGAACATAGAGTCTCTATTGTCGCCGCGACACTTTAATAATCGCCAGCTACAATATCCAACCTGTTGTTAGCTTCAGGAGCCCGGCCAGGCACTTTAAAGTTGGGGAGTTGTTAGTTGTGGAGAGGAGGAGGCGGACGCTAGGCGCCAGACCTCTAGCCGTCCCCGATGATGAATACATGAATAAAAATAGAAAAGATTAATGTCAGTTTTTATCTCTGAAATTGTGGGATTTTTTCCCCCGGCTGCGTTGGACTGGGGGCCAGCCATTTAGATTTAGATATAAGCTCTTAAACTTTTCTTTCCCTTTTCTTTCTTAGTATTACATTCGTATTACAGTTTTATTAAGTCGTAGTAGTAGCCTAGTATTAAAGTGTATAGTCTTAACAAGTTGCCATTTCAGGGGTTGGAAAGAAAGGTTGCTTTATACAAGCCACCAAGATAAATAGGCCTATTAATAGGCCTGCTCTACTGTAAAGTATTGTAGGCCGCCTATGTATTTTATATATTACATTATGGGCATAATTAATTTGTAATTGGTTTATGCCTGTTCCTTAGCTTATTATTTTCAATTGCCTTCGATTTATAATAGGCCCGCCTAGACTATTGAATATTATAGGGGTGTGTGTGTGTGTGTGTGTGTGTGTGTGTGTGTGTGTGTGTGTGTGTGTGTGTGTGTGTGTGTGTGTGTGTGTGTGTGTGTGTGTGTGTGTGTGTGTGTGTGTGTGTGTGTGTGTGTGTGCGTGTGTGTTTGTTTTGCGTGAGTGCGTGCGCGCAATGTGTCTTCTCGCTCTCTGAACTTTCTCTTCCCTTGCAGCCGCGCGCCATGCACATACAGCTCGTGTCAGTATGGATGGAAACACTGCTGAGCGCGCTGAGCCCCCTGCTCATATTTCCGTTCCCTGTGAAGGCCTTTTTACACATAGGGCGTTCCGTGAGCCGGATCAAAAGGTTTGAGTCCCGCTACAAAAGAAAGATGGAAACTGGAGATGGTCTTATAGCATTCACAGAATGGAAGAGAGCGCTGCATTGACAATGAGCGCGCGAGGCGAGCCCCAGGAGCCGCAAAGTTCTTTGGTCAACTTTTTTTTGCCCTCCCTGCAGCTCAAAGTTCTTTGGTCAACTTTTTTTTGCCCTCCCTGCAGCTCAAAGTTCTTTGGTCAACTTTTTTTTTGTCCCCTCCTTGCAGCTCAAAGTTCTTTGGTCAAATGTTTTCACGGCTCTCCAAATTCCTAGATTAACAATAGAAAGTTTTGTGCTCATTCATAATAACTGGCTCTGTTGATATTCATAGGCTATACAGAACTTGAAAGTTGGATTTGTCACTTCTGGGTTTGATATTGGCCAAATTAAGGCCTGTAGTAGACTATTAATGGGTTAAAGTTTTTTTGTAATTACATTTATTATGTTCAAGCCAGTACATTTTGTGACATTTAACATTCAGAACCACCCTTAACAATACTGAAACACTAATAACATACTTAAACTAAAAGGTTCTTGCATAGACTTGCTGGTGTAGCTAAAATCTCATCTGTTTCGTTAGGCCTAGCCTTTTTGACATTGGGAATTCTGATTTCGTGTAGCCTATATTATGCCCCTTATTTTATCCCTCTCGTTAAACACTCTTTAAACCGTGGCATTATGATAAACAGTGGTGATTCTGTCATATCCATGTCTCCACACACACACACACACACACACACACACACACACACACACACACACACACACACACACACACACACACACACACACACACACACACACACACACACACACACTGTTTGACAGGCAGACGGGTATAGGTAGGCATCCTCCTCTTGCTCTATAAGCTCGCGCTGTCCACGCTCCTCACCTAAAACTGTCATCATCCCCCCACGTGGCGCCCTGGGGGAGGTTCCCCTTACCTCCCTCCCGTTAAACACTCCTTAAACCGTGGGCAGCATTATCATAAACAGTCGGGTTCGGAGGGACCATAATAATCACCACTCTCTCGGGTTTAACCGAGACTTCTCATTGGACGCTAACACGCGACCAACGCGAGGAGGGGGGCTCCCAGGCGCGTGCCGCTTTTTAAGCCGCCGCCGCGCCTTGAGACACTAGAGAAGGAGTCCTGCACGCGACACAGTCACATTCACCACGGCGCGAGACCACGGCAGAACGCAGTGAAGAAGCGTGTCAAGTTTTGTATTCTTTTTTTTGCATTTGAGTTCCACTGTCTTCAGCCATTCTCGCTGCTATACCTGTTGGGTCGTCTGTCTCTGAAGACATGGAAGTGCTGAGCGCGCATCATGAATGGAGCACGCTTGAGTCGAGGCGACGCGTCTCGGGCTTGGTGGAGAGGGGAGGAGAGGAGCCCGGCTATATCCCACCCGGCCTGGCGCTCGTGGACAGCGGCAGTGACCCACGCGCCTGGCTGGCTCCGGTGCAGCCTCCTGGCACCTGCGCGGCACACGCCTCTTCCTCCCCTGACTACCAGCTCCTGTCACCCTGCCCCAGCACTGGCTCCTATAACGGTGAGCAAAGGACTGCTGTTTCTTCTTGAGCACATGCATCCCTATTCTGGGGGGATCATTTGCCAAAAATAGCTGATCTACAAGCCCAGCCATGTGTGCACATTGATAAGTGTTCTGAGCTTGCCTTGTAGATCGGCTAGTTTTGGCGAAAGGATTTGTTTGGAAAAAGCGGTCGTAGTGCAGCGTAGCCACAGTTCCGCTCAGGTCCGTTTTAGCCTATGATAAGAAAAGAGTGGTAGTGGTTAATAGGCTATCATAGCTGCAACAGGGACCAGTCAGGACTAAGTCAATGCAAATTCTTAAATGGTGGGCTTCTATGTGTTTGATTCGCCTTAATGGCAAAAGAGTATAGCCTATGACTTCAGCTAACACAGTAACTGTTAATTACAATAGCGTTGTCTGAATTCATTGGATTTTCTTCTTTTTTTGTCTTCTTTTTTTAACTTGGCCTACTCTAAACATTTGATTTGGTTTTATTTTTTTCCAGAAAGTGGCTCTACGGCGTCTTCGGGTCACCCGAGCCCACCCAGCTATAGAAAGGCTGCCAAGAGCCCTTCCCCTTCCTCCCTCAAGGTCAGAGAGCTGTGCCGCCTGAACGGCTCCATTCTTCCCAGCGGCGACGAGGCTCTGACCACCAGACAGAGAGCTCCGTCCTCCAAGCCGGCCAACGGCGTCCAGAAGCAGCGGCGCTCCGCCGCCAACGCGCGGGAGAGGCGGCGGATGCACGGGCTCAACCACGCGTTCGACGCGCTGCGCCAGGTCATCCCGGCTTTCGACAACGACAAGAAACTCTCCAAGTACGAAACTCTGCAAATGGCGCAGATTTACATCAACGCCCTGGCGGACCTGCTAGAGGGGCCACCTCCGACTAAGAAGACCACCACCAATAACGACGACGACAACAACAACAACAACAACAATAATAACAACAACAACAGCATCTCTAGCAACAACCCGCCAAAGTGTGACCTAACGCATTCATCCACCACCACTGACTATGACGCAGAGAATGATAAAAGCCCGTCCGTCGCAAGCTGTCGGAGGGGGGCGACGGTCTCCGTCTGTTCACCTGTTCAGATCAACGGGATTCCCTTTCGGTCCAACTCGTTCGACGAAGCCTTTTCCGCCATGATAGAAGAAGCTATGTGTTCCCCCGCGGCTTCGTCCTCTGGGGTGGAATCCAAACATTCGCCACGCAGTGATGGAGAGTTTTCCCCACACTCGCAGTTCAGTGACTCGGACGAGATGCAGATGGAGGTCCACTCCAGCGAAGATGACGACCTAGAACTCAAATTACCCAAACACCATAACACCATTTCATTCTAAAGTCAACCATAGACTAGTGGTTCTAGTGAAGTGACAATTTAAGCCTTTTTAAACCTAAAAAATATATATATACTGCATCAAAAGTCATTTAAAAAAAAAAAACTGGTCAAACATTGGCCAAATTGTCAAATAATAAGAAAGAGGCAGAAATTGCTCACAGTGAGCAAATCTGCTATTTTCACAATATTTATCTGTGGAACCGAGTCAAATTAAATGTAATGCCTCAACTCCTACAATTCCAAGTGCTTATTAGGGTGGGGGTCCCCAGTTCAAATATGATTATTTTGGGGGGTCGCGGCCTGAAAAGGTTGAGACACTGCCATAGACTCTTAATGCATATAACTTAAGCCTGCAACAAAAAGACTTCCAAAACAAACCGTGTCAATCATATCTAGAGTCCACCAGTTGCTCTAAGAAAATCCAATAAGGGGAATGGGAATTTTGCCTAAACGAAAAAGTAATTAGGGGGTTTTGATAAATCTATTTTATCAACTTGATACTTAAACTAAAGACTATTTTTATGTCAGATAGGCCTAATTGGGTTCTGCCAATAGATATATATCGTATGATCCCTTTTCTATGGGGACGTGGGAGAAAGACCCCTCTGCCATGTCGCATGTAGCACTGCCATGGGCTTCTTCCACGTCACTTCGACCAAAATCTGTCTTCCACGAAAATCGCCTGTTATTGATGATTGCTGAATATTTTATAATGTAAATATAATTTTTGTAGCTATAATTCTTATTTACTGCCGTGGTATATTTCTTTCATTCATTTCTTTTTTGTACGTGACCCTCTATGAATTTGTTTTACAACTTCAAAAGTTAATGATGTGCACTTTAAAACATACGAGCCAGAGGCTTGACAAACGAGATTTATTTTCAAACCATAAACAATACTATTTCGCTTTGTTTGCTAGTGTAGTATGCCAATTTGATGCAAATAGCCTATTTAATGTAGCCATGTTTTGCTTAACCTTTTGTACATTTGTTGATGATTGTTGTTGATGATTTACTTCAAATGAACTCGTGTGTCTTTTACTTTCACTGGATGAGATGAATTGACATGTATTTATTGCTGATCCTTTTAATTAGCTTTTTTTTTTACATTTGAATAGGTACATTAAGCTAACATTTTGCCATTCATTGGTTCATGTTAATTTGATTTTGTGAATAAATAAGAATGCAATTTTATATTTTTGTTGTCTTCTGTGTCCATATTGAGTTGACTTATTCCATGTTTGATATAGACCCATTTACTGAATTCCTTCAATACTTTATAAATGTGTCCATTTCATAGTTATTTTATAGTAAATACTCGAAACAAATAAAACCTATTATTTGTATTTTGATTATTAGTATTATGATGATGATTATATTAGCTTATTATTACAATTATTATATTTAGCTATTATTATTATTATTACTATTATTATAATAGTTAGTAATAGGCCTATTAGTAGGAGGAGGAGGAGGAGGAGTTAGTATGCACCTTAACGCTGCATGCAGCATGCAAGCCTTTTTGGGTGTAAATGTATTGAAGATAAAACGATAAGCTTGATGAGCCTGTTCGCCTAATTCCCAAAGGATTTGCACCTCAATAACTAAATATCTAATGTTAATGAGAAGGCCTTTCAACTCTTAAAATAATAAAGTAACAGCCGACAGGCCTACTTAGTAAACCCCGCTGCCATGTTTTCTTAAGCGATGGGAATTAGTGTATGCCTAGAGTGGGGGGGGAACTCATATGTCAACCCATACTTCAGGATTTGACATTTTTAAACACTTGAGATTCGTTCCAAATGTAATTTATAGTAAAGTAACGGTGGCGTAAAACGTGTACAACACGCGCTCGCTCTCCATATGCTGGTGGTGCACGCGCCCCCTGGCCTGTGATCGGATGATTGATTTGATACTCTTTCAGTGGTCAGTGGTTCTCAAAGTGGGGTCCGGGGACCCCCAGGGGCCCTTGAGGGAGTTCCATGGGTCCCCAGCTAAATTGGTTAATATAAATTAGTATTAAAATCAGTTTAACCAATTTAAACCTATATATATCGGCTATTTGAAAATAGCCATGCTCAGGATATGTTATGAGCTTGTAGATCCGCTATTAAAAAAATATAAATACAATTATTTGGACTATTTTTTAAACATTTTAACAGCACAATTCTTGTGGCGGTCCCTACATGGCACACTATATTTTCAGATGGGGGTCAAACATAGAAGAAAGAAAATAAAAGAAAAAAGTTTTAGAACCTCTATTAAACTCAAGCATCAATAACACCTGGAGTTGTTGTGAGCTTGTAGATCGGCTATTTTCACAATTTTTGCCTCTTTCTTATTGTTATTTGACAATTTGGCCAATGTTTTACCAGTTTTTATGGAAGAGTTTGTTGATGACTTTTGATGCAGTAATGGTCTTTTTTTAATCATTATTATTATGTTTAAGTATTAAAAAGGTCTGAAAAGTGAAGTCATCTGGGGACCGCCCAGAAATCACGTGGGGACTCCCCTGGGGGTCCCGAACCCCAGGTTGAGAACCACTGCTATAAAGGACAACTTTTTTTTAAATGGTCCTCTTGGAAAAGTTAGCCTGCATTGTGCTTCATGCGGTGAATGTGGCATTTGGTAATGGGGGGGGGGGGGGGGTGTGCATTAATTCCAGGCCTTTGTTGGTCGGCTCGTGGTCCAAGGTGTTGGATGGCCGCATTGAAGCACGCTGCTGTCAGCTGGTGAGCGGGTGACACGCGGGTCCCCGCCGGGTCCCCGAGGACCTGCATGGCTCGAGAGGGAACACACACTTTCTCGAGTAAAAAGACCTGCATGACACACACACACACACACACACACACACACACACACACACACACACACACACACACACACACACACACACACACACACACACACACACACACACCGCCCCCATCCACTATTTCTCCCTATCTTTCAGTCTTTTTGTTTTTTCTCTCTCTCTCTCTCTCTCTCTCTCTCTCTCTCTCTCTCTCTCTCTCTCTCACTCGACTCGCTCTC
This sequence comes from Gymnoscopelus braueri, assembly GCF_963280865.1. Classification (NCBI taxonomy): domain Eukaryota; kingdom Metazoa; phylum Chordata; class Actinopteri; order Myctophiformes; family Myctophidae; genus Gymnoscopelus; species Gymnoscopelus braueri. The sequence continues at coordinate 26,470,889 of NC_137608.1, read as the reverse complement.
TCTCCATCAGTGGTGGAAAAAGTACTCAAGTTTTCTACTTGTAAATGTATCAATACTGCAATGTAGAAATAGCCTACTCTGTTACAAGTAAAAGTCCGAAATTCAAATGGCCATTTGGTCAAATGGACAAAATGTGTACAGGGCTGAAGTGGTTACTGTGTGTTTTGTTCAAATTACGTAAAAGTAAAATATTTGCCTCTGAGATGTATAGGCCTACTGGAGTGCAAGTAAAAGTACTGAACATTGGAAATACTCCAGTAAAGTAAAAAAAAAATACCTCACAATTGTACTTAAGTATACAGTACTTGAGTAAATGTAGTTAGATACTTTACACCACTGCTCTCCATCTACCAAAACGCACACGCGCAAACGAGTGCGCGCGTCTATTTTGGCAATTCACATGCACCTGCTGCGTGACTCATTTAAGTGTCGTAGCAACATCGACACCCCTTTTCCAACAACCTTTATCTGCAATGTTTATGCTATGCTATAATGCTACAAGGCCTACTCAGTGGTGTAGTAACCAGGCTACATTTACTTATTTGAAAACTTTAGTTACTTTGTAGATTTTGATTATTATTACAAAAAATACATTTACCACTTCAACCCTATTTTTCTACAAGCTCACAACGTGTGGCAATGCAACACACTGTGAGCTTGTATATCTGCTATTTTCTAAATATTTGTATACATTTTATACATTTGAAAACTTGTGAAATGGGACATTCTGCATAATTTGGTACCAATACTTTTGTACTTTTACTCAAGTAAATTTTTAATTCCAGACTTTTTACTTGTAACAGAGTATTTCTACATTGCAGTAATGTTACTTTTACGTACGTTTAAGTAAAAATGTGAGTACTTAACAATCCGTTGCTTAAAAAGAAAACAAACAAAAAACTAGGAATTATTTATAATGTTGGTGTCTCCCACCCACTTTTTGACCAATCACAAACCATGCCCCCTCGTTTGCCT